>NC_046154.1:63880994-63893509 GCF_011064425.1 Rattus rattus
AAGGAATCAGAGAAAGAACTGGAAGAGCTTGAAAGGGCTCGAGACCCCATATGTACAACAATGCCAAGCAACCAGAGCTTCCAGGGACTAAGCCACTACCTAAAGACTATACATGGACTGACCCTGGACTCTGACCTCATAGGTAGCAATGAATATCCTAGTAAGAGCACCAGTGGAAGGGGAAGCCCTGGGTCCTGCTCAGACTGAACCCCCAGTCAACTAGACTGTTGGGGGAGGGACGGCAATGGGGGAGGAGGGTGGGGGGAGGAACACCCATGGGAAGGGGGGGGGAAGGGATGTTTGCCTGGAAACGGGAAAGGGAATAACCTCGAAATGTATATAAAAAATATTCAAGTTAATAAAAAAAAAAAAAGACTGTTTTGAGGGCTCCAGAATTTACCATTTCACTGAAATGTTAGCCACATCCTCTCTCAGACTAGTGTTGTCTCTGATTATCAGGAATCAGTAACGTTAACAGGCAGGACATACCTTGAAGGAGGAATGTAAAATATTTACATTATTATACAAACAAGCCTTATGCCCACAGCAGCCATTGATATTCTTGGAAGCCCACACTTGCTGGCCCTGACCCAAGAGCAAGAACCATACCATTTCGTCCTTACCAAGGTCATTCTAAACGAGCAAAAATGAATTTGCCTTCTGTTCCTCTAGCTTTCTGTTTATTCCAGTCATATTTTCTATAAAGAGGTAAAAACTATGTCTTGTTAGACTTTATGAAGTTAGAAGGGCCAGACTTACACAGACTTACTTGTCAACACTGTTTTTCTTTTCGTTCCCTTTTTACTTTTATTGAAAATTACTCTCTCATACTATATATCCTGCTTAGTTTCCCTCAGTTCCTCCCCACTGACCTCCAGAGCTAGCTTTTTTTCTATATCTCATAAAAGGCTTCTAAAAGATAACAAGCAAACATGGCAAAATTATAAGAAAATGAAGCACAAGCTTTCATATTGAAGTTGGATATGTCAACCCGGCAGTAGAAAAATCAGTTTCAAAAGCAGGCCTAAGTGTCAGAGACCCACGTATTTTCTCCATCAGAAGGGTCATAAAAATATATGTGGAGTACCTGATACCAGCTATGTCCACCCTGTCCTTGCTGCTTCATTTTTCTTTCTTTCTTTCTTTCCTTTTTAGCTCATATGTCCCTTGCTTGGATTGATTCAAAGGCCTTCTCCTGGTACCTTCCATCCCCCTCTGGCTCTTAGAACCTCCATGGGATTCCCGGGCTCTGAGAGAGGAGATTTGATGGAGAACCATCTAGACTCTCTATGTAATGGAAAGGCTGTGGGTCTCTGCATCTGTCCCCATCTGCTGTCAAAGGAAGCCTCTCTGATGATGACTGGATAAGACACTGATCTGTGAGTATAGAAGAATATCATTAGGAGTCCTTTTATTGATATGTTATTTTGACCAGCTGTGTTTGGTTTTACATTAGATCTCTGGATATCTGGTCTCTGCTTCTTGGTTTATGCTAACGAGGTGTATCATATATGGGTCCCATCCTTGTGGGGTGGGCCTTAGGATCAAAAGCAGATATTTGTGGGTTACTCCAATGCCTTAGCTAGCATATTTTGCAGAAACAGACTATGGGTCAAAGTTTCATATTGGATTGGTTCCGCGACCCCTGCCCCACACTTTGCAAGTACCTTCCTGCATCAGAAGACTAGAATGTGGGGTGGGCTCTCCATGCTTATGCACCAGCTAAACTTCTCTGTGTTCAATGAATTGAGTGGTGTCCTGAGCAATGAAGACAAGTTGTTAGTTTCAGAGCGTCCTTTGTCTTGGCAAGGTCTCAGTTGTTTGAGGATTTCCTTGACCAACAACTCAATTGAGCATAACAGGTCTCACCACCAAACCTTGCCTGGCAAAAGAGATGGTCAGCTGGACTAGGTGTCCCCCCATTACCAGGAGTCTTCGTGGGCTCCCTTTCAGAGATTCTAGAAGCAGTTTCCCTGTATGGGTTTTCCCACATCAACCCCCCTCCAATTCCAGCCATTTCTATGTGTTCTCCTCCTCCTCATCTCACCTCCCCCAGATGATTACCCTACTCCCCCATTCCTATTCTCTCCCAGTAGAGTGGCTAAAATCTATTTTATTTCTACTTCCTAGGGTTGATACATACATTATGCCCCCTTTAACCAACCTCTCTTGGTCCTATGGATTGTAATTTCATATAATCTATTTCATAGCTAATACCCACGTATAAGTGAATGCATGTATTTAACTTTCTGAGTCCCAGTTACATATCAGTGTTTTTTTTCTAGTGTCATTTCATTCACCTGTAAATTTCCTTGATGTCATTTTTTAACAGCCAAATATTCCATTGTGTAAATGTACCACTTTTCTAAATCCATTTTTTCTGTTAAGACATCTAGGTTTTTACAGTTTTTTGCTATTATAAATAAGGTTGTATAATAAAACATAATTGAGCAAGTGTTCTTGTGTGTTGCATGGAGTGTCCCTGTGGGTATCTGTCTAAGAATGTTATATCTTGGTCTGGAGGTAGATTGGATTCCTATATTCAGAACTGCTATACTAATGTCTAAATGACCAAAGAAGTTTACAGTCCCATGCAATGGAGGATGTTCTCATTGCTCCACATCCCCTTGCCAGCATGAGCTGTCACTTTTGTTACTGACGCCTTTAGCCATTCTTGACTGGTATAAGGGTGGAATCTCAAAAAGTAGTTTTAATTTCCATTTTTTGATAGCGAAGATGTTGAATTTTTTTTTAAATTTGCTTTTATCAAGCCATTTCATTTTCCCTACTGAGAAAATATCCTCTCTAGATCTAACATATTTTGTATTATATAATTTTTCTTGTTTGGTATCTATTTCTTGAGTTCTTTATGTATTTTGATATTAAATCCTCTATTAAATCATCCAACACCCCTTTATAACAAAAGTCCTGGGGAGATTAGAATTACAAGAGACATAACTTAACACAATTAAAGCAGAAAACTAGGTAAGCTGCCCACAGAATTTGCTTCTCATTCTCTACTCCAGATTCAATCCTCCAATCTCATCTCTAATGCTGTAACAAAACAGCAGCCATAGCCTTTCTTCACTCTGTTCACATCTTCTGTGGACCTCATAAACAACCCTTTCCTAATTTCCCTCCACTTACTTGTTCTTTGTCTCAGACTCTAACTCCAGTGGACAATTCCTGCTAACCAGAGCTGCAGGGAGGCTTAAGGCAGATCCATACCTCCTCTTCTGTTCCTGAGGTCCTCTATTCTCATTCCCAGCTTTTTAGTAGAAAACCTACTGAGGTCTTCCATTTCTTTCTGACCCCATCCCCGAGGGATCACAAAGACCTTCTCCAATCTTCCTTTCCCCAACTTACCCCAATTACTCAGCCCCCCAATAACAGCAAGCATTCTCCTTGGTGAACACACTAGGTGATCAGAACAGAAAAATTGGCAATTTATAGCATCGCACTCTCTGAAAATCCAGATGGGAAAGAGAAGCCAAAGAATATAATAGAGGGAGGTCAGTGAAATCCACAGAAGGTCTGAGCAGTGAGGAGGGAGGGCTGCTATTGGTATTCGGTTGCAGCATTGGGGATGAGACTGGGGGATTTGTTCTGTGGGAACAGAGAGAGAGGAAAAGGTCTATAACAACCTACCTGATCCGGTAGGCATGGCCTGTAGGTTAGCAGGGTGTTGTTTGTTGGAGTTGGGAGCTATTCTTTTTTCTGCTAGACTCATATGTCCCCAGTGGATGACTGCTAGTGTTGGAGGCTGATGATGAAATAATGAGTAAGTTGAGGGGAAGGAGAGTTAGATATCTTTGTACACAGTTGGGAAGTGGGGTCGAGAGCAAGGGAAATTGTGGTGGGTTTCCTTCTATAGTGCTAGGAATCGTGTGGAGTTGGGTCTCAGGAACAGCAATATGGGGTGTGGATTCTTTCAACCTACTTTTGCTCTGGGAGGAAGTTCTTGAATTAGCAAAGTGTGCCTGTTGTGGTTGTGGTTTGGGACAAAGCAACAAGTTAGGGGGAGTTAAAAACAGAAAGATCTGTGGGATCCACAAGAGATTTGAGCCTTGGGTGGGTGTTTGGGAGGCTACCAAAGGTGTTCTCACTATAGAGTGGCATATAAGATTGGAACTGGGGGAACAGAGAAAAAGGAATTATCTGAGAGCAGTCAGCCTGGTTTTCTTTATTCAAGTCACTGGTTTTTCAAGTCACTCTTGTGCCCTGTGAATTGCAACATATCTGGTACCCTGAAATATTTCATGACCAAAGCAAGAATATAGTGTTAGTTCAGTGAATGAATAAATTACCAGGAACACACATATAAATATGATATATATGATAAATGAATGTAATTGAAACATTGTATTTCTTGGTTAGGGACTTACATTTTAGGTATTTAATTTTTATACATTTACACACACATATACTTTTTCCATAAAAATGTTAGAACACTAATGATAGAGTTGATGATAGAGTCTTTCTCTTATCATTTGCCATTTTCTTAGGCATTATACTACTCAATAAAATTATTTTAATAACCACATATATACACAAATTCTCCATTTGCTTATTATTTTTAAATCATTTCTAAGTGTCATGAGCTCCTTGGGTTTTATTAACATGACTGAAAGCCATGATTTATCTGGAAAGAAGAACTTCAATAGAGACAACAGCTTTTCAAACTGACTTTTTAAAGCAGACTGTGCGGTCATTTTCGATTAATGACTGATACAGGATCACTAAGGACTGTGCCATCTCTAGAATAGCAGTCCCCTGGATTATCCTAAGAAAACAGGCTGAGCTAGTCATGCCATGGGAGTAAACCATTAGGGGCAGGTTGCTCACATGAAAAAGAACCTCTTCTTCAGGTTCTGCTTCCAGATTTGTGCTTTATGTTTCCTGCCCTGATTTTTCTTCATAATGAATGTAAGTTATAAGCAAACAAGCTCTTACCTCATCATGTTGTTTTTGTTCATGGTCATTATCACATGAAGAGAAACCATAGAAATTAACACCAGAATAAACTATTTCTGTGACTGATCTAATCATACTCTTTTTTGGAATGATTAGGAAAGTTTCAGAGCTTCAAACTGGAAAATCTATTAAGTGTTTTGTTAGTGCAATGGCTGTATGTGGTCAAAACTAGTTTAAGAAAGTAGTCACAGTATGTTCTAAGGTAGGTGTACGACTTGTCTGGCATTATCTACCTTCTGTGGGTGGGAAGCAGAATTTGTGCTATGAAGAAACAGCCTGAAGCAGCCTACAGACTGGGATTCATAGGCTAAGAACTGGAGAAAAGGAGGAGGTAAGGGGGCTTGTGGAGATTTTGGAGCCTCAAAGGCTATCCCAAAAGACATACTTTCCAATGGAAATTGCACTTTTACACTATACACCACATAAACCACACATACACATGCACACACACTTCAGACACACACACACACACACACATACACCCCACACTCACTCATACAACACACACACACACACACACACACACCCTAAAGGTAAAAAGAAGACTTTGTCAAGGCTTCCTTTACCTCTTGAATTTTTTTCTATTAAAATATTGAGTATGCTCAAGTGGCTACATCGAAGCCTGACATTACACACTGAGTCTCAGCCCATAATCAAGAATCAAGTGCAAGTCCACCATTAGTCTATGGCTTAATCCCCAGCAATTACACCAAGTCATCCTCATAAGCTGATTCTTTCCCAAAGAGCCTCCATATGCAGTTGTAGACACATTCCTACAGAAGTGATCTACTTCTCTTTTTTTGTGTAACCTCTTTTCTTGACCTTGAAGAATTGACCAATCAGGAAAGTCTCCTAACCTGAATTAATCAGAATTTCACCTAAAGAAATTCTTGAATTTAAGTGATGAAGACTGATTCAATTGGCAATGGAATGAATGTTAGGAACAATGCCTTAAAACCCTCCATTAATGATGTTAATAGTATAGTTAGAGTTAAAGTATGACAATGGGTTCATGGAAAATCCCAGCCACTGCAGAAGACTAATAAATCTGGTGGTCAAAATGAATAATAATAAAGTAATGCCTTGCTGAGAAAATACATCTGACTTCAAGATGCCCAATGTGATGACCTGTAACCTTTCTGAAAAGCCAACATCCTGCTGACTAATAGATATGACAAACCTGTAACCTTTCTGAAAACCAACATCTTGTTGATTCTGACCACACGAATATTGTGTCTTGGCCTGCAATAGTAAGTGTTTTAACTCCTGCCCTCCTCTGTTACCCCTGTTATAATAAATTCAGCCTTGGGAAAAAATAAAATTGTTGCCTTGATCAGACTCTTGTCTTGGCGTCCTTCTTTGTGTCTCTTGTCCCTCATTCTCTTCCAGGTACCCTCAGCACCCTCATTGACAGAATGGAAAAGGAAAGAATATTGAAAATCAGTTCAATTATTAATAACAAATGACCTGCAACTTCTATAACTGCCACAATTCCCATGCTTTAGGTAATATAATCTCTTAGGATTTGAAAAGCACATGTGTAATGGAGGTGCAACTGTTCACATATTTTGATAAGTTTTCGTTGTATGGCTAATAATCATTTTTTTTGCCCTCCATGTGTTTTAAGTCTCTGTTTTTCATAACTCAGTCTATCCATGTTATTCTCCATTTCTGGACCCCAATTCTCATACTCAAATTTCTGTTTCCTCCAAAAATATCTTTGAAATTCTTAGGCATGCTTTGTCTAAGTCTAGCATATCCGTTGTAATTCTCTTTAACCTTCACAAATACTGAGCTCTTCTTATCACTATGTGCATGCTTTTGTGTTCCTTAAGTGAAGAGAGACAGAACAGGCAGCATGATAATCCTACTCAGTGGCATAGTAGGAGAAACCTATTGTTACTTTATGTTCTATTAATTCACATGGCTGTACAAGTTTGCAATCCTACCAGCAATGGAAGAGTGTTTCTTTTTCTCCACATCCTAGCCAGCATCTTTTGTCACCTTAGTTTTTGATCTTAGCCATTCTGACTGGTGTGAGGTGGAATCTCAGGGTTGTTTTGATTTGCATTTCCCTGATGACTAAAGATTTTGAACATTTCTTTAGATGCTTCGTGGCCATTTGATATTCCTCAGTTAAGAATTCTTTGTTTATCTTTATACCCCATTTTTAAACAAAGTTACTTGATTCTCTGGAGTCTAACTTCTTGAGTTCTTTGTATATATTGGGTATCAGCCTTCTGTTGGGTGTAGGATTGGTAAAGATCGTTTCCCAATTTGTTGGTTGTCCTTCTGTCCAAATGATGATGTCCTTTGCCTTACAAAGCTTATTTTTGAGGTCCCCATCTGTCGTTCTTGATCTTAAAGCATAAGTCATTGGTTTTGTTCAGGAAAACTTCCCCTGTGCCTATATCTTCGAGGCTCTTCTCCACTTTCTTTTCTATTAGTTTCAGTGTATGTGGTTCTATGTGGAGGTCCTTGATCCAATTGGACTTGAGCTTTATACAGGGAGATAAGAATGGATCGATTTGTGCTCGCTTCGGCAGCACATATACTAAAATTGGAAAGAATGGATCGATTTGCATTTTTCTACATGATGACCTACAGTTGAACAGGCACCATTTGTTGAAATGTTATCTTTTTTCTACTGGATGGTTTTAACTCCTTTATCAAAATCAGGTTACCACAGGTGTGTCATTGTGTCATGCATTTTTTTTTTTAACAATTTGTTTTTGATTCCTAAAGTTTTGTGTAGCTATTTACCAAACTTTAATGTTTTCGATGGCTACATAAAAATATCAATTAGAGAATTTCTAAAGCAGCTATTTGACTATAAGATGAAAATTTTTTGGTAACATAGAGAATTGTTATTTCCTTGAGAAGCCGAACAGGTAGATATAAAGTCATACAGTATACTGATGGGAAAAATCTCTCCTTCAAAGGAATGTTAGCTGAAAGAATGAGTCTTGTACAAATAATGAACAGAGCTTACAAACATGTGTAAAATGAAATGAAATTGTCTTAGAAAATGAGCAGGAAAGTGGAATGTTCTAATTTTCAAATTGCAAAGAAATTATATTTTATGAAACATAAAATAATCAAGCTCATAATGAAGGAGAAATTAAGTGAGCACACATGATATAATGTGGAGGCAAGGGGAAGAATTGAAATAGAATCTAGCTATTAGAAGCACCAAACTGGGGGCTGGGAACTGGCTTGGTGACAGTTTCTTCCCATCTATAATAAACTTGGCACATTGGGAAGCATGACTTTCATCGCCTTAGAATTCTTTCCTGCCATTTTGAAATAGAATGTGTGAAAGAGTTTATTCTATTTTTTAAATGGGATTTTAAGAATAGTATCTTGAATTTAGACTTGAAATATTAATAAACTGATTTGCATTATGATCCTCTGTAAAATGTGACATAAGCACTAAGGATTTGATATTAGATTGGAAAGTGAGTAGGAGATAATATATTACTATAAAACAGTGGTTCTCAACCTTGCTAATACTACAACACTTTAATACAGATCCTTGTGTTTTTGTGACCCCCACCTATAAAATTATTTTATTGCTATTTCATAATTAATTTTGCTACTGTCATGAATCATAAAATATTTATTTTCTGATATATGATCCCAGTTAAGAATCACTGCTATAAAATTTTTGACATTAAGAAACACCATGATTGTAAGGAGAAGCTGTCTGGACCAAAAGGAAATCATGAAAATAAACAAGGAGAAAATGTAACAAATAAATTTAACCCTATCATCTAAAAAACTGCTTAAGAGAAACAGGGGAACCACAATCCCAAGAAAGTAATGAGAACTTGGTGATATGAATAGCTTGAATTCAGCTCTCTGAATAAGCTTTTTGAAACTCATGCAAAGTAGTTTATAGCTTGTTTTTGGCTACTTTGGGGGTCCTTCTTTCTTCCATACTTCACCTTTTTCCCCCACCCTTTTAAACCCCTAAATTTGTAACATTAGATAAGAGAGAAAAAAGGATAAAGAGGAAAGGAAAGAGATCCCTAAATAAAGTCAGGGGTCAGAAAGGGGACAATGCTATCATTAGACTACTTCCTGATGATTAAGTTTCTTGCGGGGCAAGTTTGATATTTACTGTTAGGACATCTATTTTCTTGTTGTTGTTGTTGTTTCTTCTTTGCACACAACTACTTAACAAACTGCAGCCAACAATAATCAACAACCAAACAACAATTCACCAACCCTTGGGGCCTTAACATTTAAATACCCTCTGAAATGTTCCCAGGATTCCAAACCACACAATTGCAAGAAACTATGCTAGAACATGAGGCAAATCATATTCAGCTGCTGTGGTCAATCTGAAGCAGCCCCATGTCCCACACCTAGGATCAAAAAAAAAAAAACCTATATTCTTATAAGATTTCTGTGTTTTTCAAACAAATAAAAAATTCAGAATTCTCAACATAGTTGTTTATTTAGACTTGGTAGGTGAAACATCATACAGCTGTGGTGACTCTCCTCTGATTTGTGTCATTTGTAATAGATCAGACTTATACATCATGTACTTACTACCTTTATATTTGCAAAATATAAACGTGCACAGAAAATTAACCACAGAAGAACAAGAGCTGGACAAGTCTAAAGAGATTACATGACTTAATGTATTTGTTTTACTGATTAAAGAAATAAAACTGTGATCAGGTTGCCAGACAAGTGCCATCCCTAATGTCTAAGAATAAGTAGCTCACTGAAAGTCACTTAATTATATCATAAAAAAAAAAAAAAACAGGACTGAGAGATTTTTGTGACAAAGAAGTCCATAACCTATTTTTTATAGTTCTATTTCAACAGGTACTGTCTTGTCCAATTAGGAACTTGTTTTGAAGGGATGCCAAATGTAGTTCCCATATTCCTGAATATACTCTAAGTTGTCATAGCCTAAGTTTATCAGCAGATTAGAACAAGTGTTGAAAATACAAATGTTATGAGAACCAAAGACAATATACATTAGCAAAATGGATATGTGTTTTCATATTAAATAAATTCAAGTAATTCTTAGTTTTTACCAAAGAATATATACCTATTTTCATTTTCACAAATAAAAATGGGACACATTTAAGATTTAGGGAGCACAACATAGTGTTTAGATGTGTGTGTTTAAATTACAATAATCACGTGAGTTAGTACATTACCTTACATTCTTATTGTATACAATTTTTAAGATCTCTTCTATTATCAAAGTTCAGCCACAATGCAGTGTATATAATTATTTATTTAAAAATGAAAAATGTGTGCCAAATGGATTATATTTATCTACTCTATCCTCCTCTACACCCTGGTACACACCATCTTATTTTTCTCCTCAATGTTGTTAACTCCATGCATAAGTGAAGTTATATTCTACTTATTGTTCTGCATGGTTGCTTTCATAGTGTCATGTTCTCCATTTTTATCTATGTTGTTTCTGAAGCCTTCTCTTTTTGTCAATAAGAATTCCAATTTCTTATAATATTGTATTATATGTTACTCACTCATTCATGAGTGCTGTTTCCATATTTAGTTTCAATTTTAGTTATTATGAAGATGTTGCAATGAAATTATAAAAGCATATTTCAGTTTGTAATACTGACCTCAAGCTATACATTTGTATCATCTATGTCTATTTATCTGTCTTCATATTTATATACCATCTGCCTATAATCTATCTATCTATCATCTATTAATCATTAGTCTATCAATCATCTATCTATCCATCATTTTTCATCACCTATGTGGGATTGGCAAGGATGACATTATACTGTATGAAATAAGTTCCACGGAGAGAAGAGTAATACTGAACACACACACACACACACACACACACACACACACACACATTTGGAAATGGTATTAACATTAACAAATGTGAGGTGAAACCTCATGTTTATTTTGATGGATTATTTTCTGGTGGTCAGTATTATGCATTGACTATGAAATGACTTTCCAGCCTCTCCAAAGGCTCATGTGTTAGAGGTTTGCTTCTAGTTGTTGGTACTCTTGGGAAGTTATTACACCAGCTAATTAGTCTTTTATAATTTTGCAGTTGAACTCCAAGCAGGATCTAGTTAGAGGAGGTAGAGCCCTAAAGACATCCTTGGGAGGGTAGGATCATGTCATAGATACTACTCTCAACAGCAATGAGGTGGCAACTTGTACTTACTCCCACCTTCCTGGGATATTATTATAGTCCAAAATAATGGAGCCAGCAAACCATGAATAAAATCCTCAACTGATCATGAGCCAAAACAAACCATTTCTTGCTTTCAACCAACCCTATAAGTCAATTCTTTTGTGAAATTAATATCATCCTTTCAAAACTTTTCAGTCTATGACTACTTGTAACAGGTATAACACGAGGATCTTTGGAGAAGTATACCATTTATGATAACGCACACACACACACACACACACACACACGTGCACAAACAAACACCTTATGGTTAGGGTGCCAGTTGAAAAACAATTGCTATCTGCTCCTTGGGCTCCAAGAATCCAGTAGTTGTTCAGTCCACAAGGATGGATGTCTCAGCTCATATTTAGTATACTCTGGAAGTAGGCTCTAGTGGCAGAAAGGGTTGTATTTTTTTAGTAAGTGTGAGTAGAAGCAGGAAGATTGAGCAAGTGTCTTTCTTCCACATCCTTTATATAGGCTGCCAGTATGTGTGGTAGATCCTCTTAACTCAAAAGATCAGGATTAAAGGTGTGTCCCTTTACCTCAAAGATCCAAATGAGCTTATTTCAAGCATCTCTCTTTTGGTCTATTCATCTCCATGTTTGTTTGACTGAGTCACATAATAAATAAGAAAATGCCTGCCTAAAGCACAACTGCTTTAATTGTTAAGGCGTCCTTATGGTTCAGGGTAAAGTTTAGGACTTTTAATTCTTATTTTTCCATAAAAGTATCATTGTAGTTTTCATAGTGAATACATTGCTGTAGTGACATATACATTTTGACATAATTCTTTATAATTCAGGTACACATAGAACATCATTGTATTTAGTGTATCTCTCTCATTTCTTTTCTCAGCTTTATACTTTTAATTGTGAGGCTAATTCACTTTGTTAATTCATTCCAATTATATTTCTTCTGATCAGTCCATAAATAGGACCTTCATTTTCAAATTAATTATTGTTAATATTATTGAAACAAATAATTTTCTTACTTTGAACTTGAATACAAAACTTTATTGGTTTTTAATTTTTAATGAAGTACTTAAATCTTTATATAATATGACTAGTTATTAAAAGTCTCCCCCCCCAAAAAAAAAAAACCAGGACCAGATAGGTTTAGTGGAGAATTCTATCAAACATTCATAGATGACCTAATACCAATACTGTCCAAACTATTACACAAGATAGAAACAGAAGGAACACTATCCAATTCCTTCTATGAAACCACAATATGCTTATATGTAAGGTAAACAAAGATTCCACAAAGAAAGAAACTTCAGACCAATTTCCCTTATGAACAGTGACACAAAAATACTCAATAAAAATTCTTTCAAACCAGACTG
>NC_046154.1:63893609-63905071 GCF_011064425.1 Rattus rattus
ACATTAAGAAACACCATGATTGTAAGGAGAAGCTGTCTGGACCAAAAGGAAATCATGAAAATAAACAAGGAGAAAATGTAACAAATAAATTTAACCCTATCATCTAAAAAACTGCTTAAGAGAAACAGGGGAACCACAATCCCAAGAAAGTAATGAGAACTTGGTGATATGAATAGCTTGAATTCAGCTCTCTGAATAATCTTTTTGAAACTCATGCAAAGTAGTTTATAGCTTGTTTTTGGCTACTTTGGGGGTCCTCCTTCCATACTTCACCTTTTTTCCCCACCCTTTTAAACCCATAAATTTGTAACGTTACATAAGAGAGAAAAAAGATAAAGAGGAAAGGAAAGAGATCCCTAAATAAAGTCAGGGGTCAGAAAGGGGACAGTGCTATTATTAGACTACTTCCTGATGATTAAGTTTCTTGGGGGGCAAGTTCGATCTTTACTGTTAAGACTATTTTCTTGTTATTGTTGTTGTTTCTTCTTTGCACACAACTACTGAACAAACTGCAGCCAATAAGAATCAACAACCAAACAACAATTCACCAACTCTTGGGTCCTTAACATTTAAACACCCTCTGAAAAGTTCCCAGGATTCCAAACCCCACAATTGCAAGAAACTATGCTAGAACACGAGGCAAATCATAGTCAGCTGCTGTGGTCAATCTGAAGCAGCCCCATGTCCCACACCTAGGATCAAAAAAAAAAACAAAAAAACAAAACAAAAAAAACCTATATTCTTGTAACATTTCTGTGTTTTTAAAAAAAATAAAAATTCCAGAATTCTCAACATAGTTGTTTATTTAGACTTGGTAGGAGAAACATCACACAGCTGTGGTGACTCTCCTCTGATTTGTGGCATTTGTAATAGATCAGATTTATACATCATATACTTACTACCTTTATATTTGCAAAATATAAACGTGCACAGAAAATTAACCACTGAAGAACAAGAGCTGGACAAGTCTAAAGAGATTACATGACTTGATTATTTGTTTTACTGATTAAGAAATAAAACTATGATCAGGTTGCTGAACCAAATTGCCATCCCCTAATGCCTAAGAAATACGTGGCTCACTGCAAGTCCTTAATTAGATCATAACAAAAACAGGACAGGAGATTTTTGTGACAAAAAAAATTATAATCTATTTTTTATAGTTCTCTTTCAACAGGTACTATCTTTGTCCAATTAGAACTTGTTTTGAAGGGATGCAAGTGTAGTTCCCATATTCCTGAATATACTCCTAAGTTGTCATAGCCTAAGTTTATCAGCAGATTAGAACAAGTGTTTGAAAAATAAATATGAGAACCAAAGACAATATACATTAGAAAATGGATATATGTTTCCTTAAATAAATTCAAGTAATTTGTTTTTACCAAAGAATATATACCTATTTTCATTTTCACAAATAAAAATGGGGACACATTTAAGATTTAGGAGCACAACATAGTGTTTAGATGTGTGTGTTTAAATTACAATAATCACGTGAGTTAGTATATTACCTACATTCTTATTGTATAATTTTTGGGATCTCTATTAAAAGTCAGCCTGATACGTAGTGTATATAATTGTTATTTAAATGAAAAATATTGCCAAATGGATTATATTTATCTCTATCTTCCTCTACACCCTGTACACAATCTTATTTTTCTCCAATATTGTTAATTCCATGGTAGTGGAAGTTATATTCTACTTATTGTTCTGCATGGTTGTTTCATAGTGTCATATTTCTCCATTTTATCTATGTTGTTTCTGAAGCCTTCTCTTTTGTCAATAAAATTCCAATTTCTTATATATTGTATTATATGTTACTCACTCATTCACATGAGTGCTGTTTCCATATTAGCTTCAATTTTAATTTATTATGAAAGATGTTGCAATGAAATTATAAAGCATATTTCAGTTTGTAATACTGACCTCAAGCTATACATTTGTATCATCTATGTCTGTATCTGTCTTTACATATTTATATACCATCTGCCTATAATCTATCATCATCATTAATCATTAGTCTATCAATCATCTATCTATCCATCATTTTTCATCACCCATGTGGGATTGGGATGTCATTACACTGTATGAAATAAGTTCCACGGAGAGAAGAGTTATACTGAACACACACACACACACACACACACACACACACACACATTTGGAAATGGTATTAACATTAACAAATGTGAGGTGAAACCTCATGTTTATTTTGATGGGTTATTTTCTGATGGTCAGTATTATGCATTGACTATGAAATGACTTTCCAGCCTCTCCAAAGGCTCATGTGTTAGAGGTTTGCTTCTAGTTGTTGGTACTCTTGGGAAGTTATTACACCAGCTAATTAGTCTTTTATAATTTTGCAGTTGAACTCCAAGCAGGATCTAGTTAGAGGAGGTAGAGCCCTAAAGACATCCTTGGGAGGGTAGGATCATGTCTTTATATACTACTCTCAACAGCAATGAGGTAAGCAGCTTGGCAACACTCCCACCTTCACCAGGATGGCTTATTATAGTCCCAAAAATAATGGAGCCAGCAAACCATGAATAAAATCCTGTGAAGTCATGAGCCAAAACAAACCATTTCTTCCTTTCAGCTCCTTCTCTCAGTCAATTCTTTGTAAAATTAATATCATCCTTTCAAAACTTTCAGTCTATTGACTACTTGAGTATAACACGAGGATCTTTGGAGAAATTATACCATTTATGATAACACACACACACACACACACACACACACACACACACACGTACACAAACAAACATATGGTTGGGGTCACCAGTTAGAAAAACAATTGCTATCTGCTCATGGAAGCTCCAAGAATCCAGTAGTTGTTCAGTCCACAAGGATGGATGTCTCAGCTCATATTTAGTATACTCTGGAAGTAGGCTCTAGTGGCAGAAAGGGTTGTATTTTTTTAGTAAGTGTGAGTAGAACAGGAAGATTTGAGCAAGTGTCTTTCTTCCACATCCTTTATATAGGCTGCTATGTGTGGTAGATATCTAACTCAAAAAGATCGGATTAAAGGTGTGTCCCTTTACCTCAAAGATCCAAATGAGCTTATTTCAAGCATCTCTCTTTTGGTCTATTCATCTCCATGTTTGTTTGACTGAGTCACATAATAAAGAAAAATGCCTGCCTAAAAAGCACAACTGCTTTTAATTGTTAAGGCGTCCTTATGGTTCAAGTGTAAAGTTTAGGACTTTTAATTCTTATTTTTCCATAAAAGTATCATTGTAGTTTTCATAGTGAATACATTGCTGTGAAAGTGACATATACATTTTGACATAATTCTTTATAATTCCAGGTACACATAGAACATCATTGTATTTGGTATCTCTCTCATTTCTTTCTCAGCTTTTATAACTTTTTAATTTGTGAGGCTAATTCACTTTGTTAATTCATTCAATTATATTTCTTCTGATCATCCATAAATAGACCTTCATTTTTCAAATTAATTATTGTTAATATTGAAACAAATAATTTTCTTACTTTTGAACTTGAATACAAAAACTTTATTGGTTTTTAATTTTTTAATGAAGTACTTAAATCTTTTATAATATGACTAGTTATTAAAAGTCCCCCGCAAAAAAAAAAAACCAGGGACCAGATAGGTTTTAGTGGAGAATTCTATCAAACATTCATAGATGACCTAATACCAATACTGTCCAAACTATTACACAAAGATAGAAACAGAAGAGAACACTATCCAATTCTTCTATGAACCAATAATATGCTTATATGTAAGGTAAAACAAAGATTCCACAAAGAAAGAAACTTCAGACCAATTTCCCTTATGAACAGTGACACAAAAATACTCAATAAAATTCTTTCAAACCAGACTGGTACAACCATTCTGGAAATCAGTCTGGAGGTTCCTCAGAAAATTGGACATTGAACTGCCTGAGGACCCAGCTATACCTCTCTTGGGCTATAGCTAAAAGATGCCCCAACATAAGAAAGAATATGTGTCCACTATATTTCATATAGCAGCCCTATTTATAATAGCCAAGAAGTCGGAAAGAAACCAGATGCCTTTGACAGAGGAATGGATAGAAAATGTGGTACATCCACACAATGGAATACTACTCAGCTGTCAAAACAATGACTTTATGAAATTCATAGGCAAATAGATGGAACTGGAAAATATCATCCTGAGTGAGGTAACCCAATCACAGAAAAACACACATGGTATGCACTCATTGATATGTGGATATTAGCCCAAATGCTCGAATTACCCCTGATGCACAGAACACATGAAACTAAAGAAGGATGACCAAAATGCGGATGCTTCACTCCTTCTTAAAAGGGGAACAAGAATACCCTTGGGAGGGGATAGGGAGGCAAAGTTTAGAACAGAGACTGAAGGAACACCCATTCAAAGCCTGCCCCACATGTGGCCCATACATATACAGCCACCAAACCAGGTAAGATGGATGAAGCAAAGAGGTGCAGGATGACAGGAACCAGATGTAGATCTCTCCTGAGAGACACAGCCAGAATACCACAAATACATAGGCAAATGCCAGCAGCAAACCACTGAACTGAGAACGAAACCCCGTTGAAGGAATCAGAGAAAGGACTGAAAGAGCTTGAAGGGGCTTGAGACCCCATATGAACAACAAAGCAAACCAACCAGAGCTTCCAGGGACTAAAGCCCTGCCCAAAGACAGTACATGGACTGGACCCTTGGGCTCCAACTGCATACATAGTAGCAGTGAATAGCCGATTAAAGGGCACCAGTGGAGGGGGGATCCCCTTGGTTCTGCCAAGACTGAACCCCCAGTGAACAGGATTGTTGTGGGGAGGGTGGTAATGGGGGGAGGATGGGAAAGGGAACACCCATACAGATGGGGGGGAGGGGATAGGGGGATGTTGGCCTGGAAACTGGGAAAGGGAATAATAATTGTAATGTAAATAAGAGATACCCAGTTTAATAAAGATGGAGGAAAAAATTCTTTTAAACCAAAATCCAAGAGCACATCAAAACAATCATCTATCTGTGATGAAGTAGGGTTTATCCCAGTGAGGCAGGGATGGTTCAATATACAGAAATCCATCAAAATAATCCAATTATTTAAACAAACCCAAAGATCATTTCTACTGATGCTGAGAAAGCATTTGACAAAATTCAACACCCTTCTAAGCGGAAGATCAGGCATTCATGGCCATACCTAAAACGTAGTAAAAAGCAATATACTACAAACCAGTAACCAACATCAATCTAAATAGAAAAAATACTTGAAAATAATTCCATTAAATTAGAACTAGACAAAGGCTTCCCTTTTTCCTATTTATTCAATATAGTACTTGAAATCCTAGCCAGAGCAGTCAGACAACAAAAGGAGGTCAAAGGAATATATTTGAAAGGAAGAAGTCAAAATATCACTATTTGCAAAATGATATGATAGTATACATAAGTGACCCCAAAAGTTTCCACCAGAGAACTACTAAGTCTGATAAACAATTTTAGCAAAGTGGATTTAAAATCAACTCAAACAAATCAGTAGCCTTCCTCTATTCAAAGGATAAGCAAGTTAGAAAAAAACTAGGGAAATGACACCCTTCACAGTAATCACAAATGACATAAAAAAATACTCTATGGACTCCGACCAAGAAAGTGAAAGATCACATGACAGGAACTTTAAGTCTCTGAAAAAAGAAATTGAAGAAGATCTCAGAAGATGGAAAGATCTGCCATCCTCATGGATTGACAGGATGAATACAGTAAAAATGACTGTTTTGATAAGCAGTCTACAGATTCAATACAATCTAATAAAATTCCAAACTCATTCTTCATAGAGTTAGAAAGAGCCAATTTTCAAGTTCATTTGGAAGAAAATTCCAGGATAATTGAAAATATCATCTCAAATAATAAAAGAACTTGGGGAATCACCATCCCCTGACCTCAAGGTATATTACAGATAACAATGATAAAAACTGTATGGTATAAGTTCAGAAACAGGCAGGTAGATCAATGCAATGAATGGAAGACCCAGAAATGAACCCACATACCTATGGTCACTTGATCTTTGACAAAAGGAGCGAAACTAATGAAAAAGATATCATTTTCAACAAAATGGTGCTGGCTCAACTGGGGGCACCATGTAGAAGAATACAAATGATCCACTTATCATGAGGAAGAGCCTCGAACACATGGACATGGGGAAAATTTGCTGAACAGAACACAAATGGTTTATGTCTAAGATCAAGAACTGACAAATGGGACCTCATAACATTGCAAAGATTCTGTAAGGCAAAGGACACTGTCATTAGGAAAAAATGAACCAACAGATGGGAGAAAGATGCTTTTCTACATCCTATAGGAAGCTGATATCCAAGATACATAGAACTCACAAAGAACTCAAAAATGGGAGTTAGACTCAGAGCCAAATAACCCTATTAAAAAAAATGGGGTACAGAACTAAACAAAGAATTCTCCTTGAGGAATATGAATGTACTGAGAAGGACCAAAGAAATGTTCAATATATTTAGTCATCAGGGAAATGCAAATCAAAACAACCATGAGATTCCACCTCACACCAGTCAAATGGCAAGATCAAAACTCCAGGTGACACAGCACATGTTAGTGAGGATGTGGAAAAGAGGAACACTCCTCCATTGTTGGTGGGATTACAAATTGGTACAACCATTCTGAAATCTATCTGAGTGGTTCCTAGAAAACTGGACATAATACTACTTGAGGACTCAGCTATCCCACTCCCCAAGAATATACACAAATGATGCTCTAATGTAAAAAGGATGCACATGCTCACTATGTTCATAGAAACCTTATTTATAATAGCCAGAATTAGAAAAAACCAGATGCTCTTCAACAGAGGGAATGGATATAGAAAATGTGGTACATCTGCAGAATGGATTACTACTCAGTTATCAAAACAATGACTTCATGAAATTATAGGAAAATAAAGATGGAACAGAAAATGTCATTCTGAGGAGGTAAACCCAATCAAAAAAACCACATATATTACTCACTCACTGATAAGTGGATATTAGGCCAAAACTTTGGAATAGCCATGATACAATTTACAAACCACATGAAGCTCAAGGAAAGACCAATGTGTGGATTCATAAGTATTTCTTAGAAGGGGGAACAAAATACTCATGGGTGGAAATAAGGAGACAAAGGGTGGAGCAGAGACTGAAGGAATGGCCATTCAGAGCCTGCCCTATCTTGAGATCCAGCCCATATACATACAGCTAGCAAATCCAGACAATATTGCTCATGCCAAGAAGTGTATGTTGACAGGAGCCTGATATAGCTGTCTCCTGAAAGGCTCTGCCAGAGTATGACAAATACAGAGGCAAATGCTAGCAGTCAACCATTGAACTGAGAACTGGGGTCCACATTGGAGGAGTTAGAGAAAAGATTGAAGTAGCTGAGGGTGTTTGCTACTCCATAAGAACAACAATGCCCACCAATTAGAGCTCCCAGGGACTAAACCACCATCTAAAGAGCACATGGGCAGTCCCATGGTTCCAGCTGCATATGTAGCAAAAGATGGGCACCAAATGGGAAGAGAAACCCTTGGTTCGGCCAAGGCTGGACCCCCAGTGTAGAGGAATGTCAGGTAGGGGAGGGAGGAATGGATGGGGGATTAGGGAGGGGGGATCTCCCTCATACAAAAAGGTAGCTGGGGGATTGCATAGGAGGTTAATGGACAGGATACTGGGAAAGGGGATATCATTTTAAATGTAAATTTTAAAAAATCCAATTAAAAAAGCTGTATCATTATTAAATACTGAGAATTTTACATTATCTTTTCAGAACTGTGTACTATTTCATTTTCTTGTTCAACTTCTCTTGCTAGGACTTCATGTACATATTAGCTATAATTGATAGGAGTAAATACTTCTGCTCTGTTCCTGACCTTAGAGATTTTCAACATTGACTGTGAATTTTCCAAAATGAACTTTAGTGTCCCAAAATATATCTCACTGGATGTTCACATTAAAAGTATAATTATGAAAATGCTTAATTTTTAATGAAATTTCTCACAACTGTTGAGACGGTTATCTGAACTTAATAGTCTATAACCTTCTTCAGCAATGTTTTTATTTACTAAATCATATTTGTACCAATAAAATTCAATCCCACTTCACCATGGTGAATAAATCTTTTAATATATACTAGAAACCCAATCTCATTCAAATAGAGATTATGAATTAGCATGCAGAATGAGTTGGGAGAATATATGAGGCTAAAAATGTTAAATCACCGCAAACAATGTGGAAAGTCTAGAAGATAAAACCTAGCTGAAGAAGAAAAGACACATGAAAAAGAATATGCATTATATTATGCATAGGTAAGACAGGGTACTTTACTGCCCAAGAAGTATTAGGCCAATGAGTTAGAAGGGGTGCCTGGAAGTGAGTGTTGAAAAAATTAACGAAATAACATGCTAAAAAGGATTATGGAAAAATGTACCAAATGTAATGAGATACTAAGTCATGGCAAAATATTGACAACACTTTGGATAAGAAAACAAAGGAAGAAGGAAACAGTTCAGCAGTAAAACCCTAACTAAGACATCCTTTTATTAATTTGAAGTGAAGCACACAGAGGGAAAAAATGAATATATGCACAAGATCAAAGTAACTAAGATCCACAGAAAGAATCCTGTAATTTGGTTCAGATTAAAGCCTGTTGAATTTAAAACAAATAACGCTATAGGTTGAAGAGATGACTCAGTGGTTGAGAATACTTGCTGTTTCCAGTCAGGGACTAGAGTTTAGATTCAGGAACCCTATCTGGCTTCAACTATAACTTTAAGACAAAGAAATTCCCTTTCATAAGGAGATATAGTTCAAATACATCAACTAAACAATTTCTGTCATAGTTGCTATAAGCTTATTATGACTTCAAAGAATAGTGATGTTTTAACTACAGAAAATGTAAAGTAATGAACTAATTTTGTTTTCTTTCAGAAAGGAGTTTCTTATTTAATGTCTGTGGACTGCGCTGATTCTTGGGTCCATACTGATCTGGGTGGACTACAGTGTTCAGTTTCTGCTGCCACCAAGGAACATGTCTGGGTCTATGTTCCCACAGTAGCCAGGGTTGTTGAAGTCCACAGCCCACGTTAAGCACTAAAGACAACATGGATATCCATGGTCTACCTGCAGCATGAAGCCGTGCTGATGTCTGAGGACCATGTTCTCACTGAGGGCCATAACGATGTGAGTGGGCTGCGCTGCCACCTGAAGCCACATTGCTGTCTCTGGTTTGGGCTGACTCTAAGGAACGAATCTGGATCCACGGTCCAATTGCAGCCATGTCCATGGTCTGTGCTGTCACCAAAAGCCATGAGGAAGCCCATGATCCAAGCTTCAGCTGACAGTAAAGAGCAAGGAAGCTACTTCAGCAGTGATATCGATGATGACTTCAGACACACAATTGAAGAAGGCTTCTGTGATAACCCCCATACCCTCATGACCCCACCCTCCAAAAGTAATAGCCTAGAAAGGAAGCCATTAAAGAGAACTCTTAAAAGTTGTGATAGTGATGCTGACATGTAGCTTTTCACAACTGATGGCTTCTGCTGGAGGTGCAGGTGAAGAAGGAGCCATGATTTTTAAGGGGCCAGGCCACTGGGAGTTTTACTATGCTGCAGTGAGTGTATAAACAACACAAATTGAACTTAAAATATTTTTTGGTTGGGAAAGGATTTCCAGGGTGGTAGGGGATTGGACATGGAAAAACTGGAAGGTGAATGTGGTAGGATGTATGAGGTAAAATTCCCAAAGGACCAATATGAACATTATTATGAAAAAGGAAAAAGATACATTAAAGTATCAGCATATAAACCTAAACATTTAATAAAAATGTTAATTAGGTTTCTCTAAGGTGAAGTGTTTAGGGCTTGCTCTTTTGTTTTTAACATTACAATTACATTGCTTCAGATAGAGGTCAGGTGAGCGCAGAGCACTGGCTTTTTGAACAAAATCTGAGCAAAAGAAAGGGAAAAAAATCTCTTAACCATTGCATACGCAACTTCCTTTCTTCTGTAATTTTAATCTCTTAATTTTTCGCAAGTGTCTATGGGAAGTTCAGTTGTGAACTGTGATGGTTTCTTTCTCTTTCATTTGTGACATCTAAGCTTTACTTTTGAGTTTTCCAGTCACATCACACTGGGTCTCACCATGTGTGCCCTGACTCAGTAGACCATGGCCAAGGTGATTTAAGGGGGGGAGGGGCAGGTCTCTGTCATGTCCTAGAGATGTCCTTCCTCCCACACCCCACATACATGGCAGATTTCTGTTCAGTCTCCGGGTCCTCTCCTCAGTTCTTCTAACACTTGATATGTACCCTCCCTTCCCCTCTCTGTCCCATCTCTCACTCAGTCTCCTCCGTCCATTCTCCTCGAGTGACTTTAACTTTCCCTTCCAAGTAATATTCAAGCACCCTTGCTTTGGACCTCCTTGTTATCCCCCAACCAAAGTATGTTTTAAAAAGGTGGTTAATTTACACAATGGAATATGAGCCCTCTGCTTCTACTCCAACCACCATGCCTGTTTCTTGCTCCCAGGGTAATCCACTACAATGGACTCTGATCTCTCTGGAACTGTAAACCAAATAATAATTCCCTTCTGTAAGTTGTCTCAATCCTGGTGTCTTATCACAGAAATAGAAAAATAACAATTAGCGATACCTGAGGCATAAAGATATAAAACATTTGCCAAAACTTACTCACCTGTTTAGTAAGAAGCAAGACTGCATTTCAAGCCACAGGGTTGAAACCCAAGTACTCTGATAATGAGTCTTGCTCTAAACATAGGAGTAGATTATTTGGGCTATTATGCTGAATGTTAACAAATATGTGGAATGCATACACATGCATGTGCCTCTCTGTGTGTGTGTATGTGTGTGTGTATGTGTGTACTTTATTAGTAATACGAGTTGATATACCTATGAAATAAGTATATGTTCGTTTTTAAATTGAAATATTTCTACATAGATAATATAAAAGAACTCTGGCAAAAGTTGGAAATATTGTCAATAAAAGCCCCAGTGAAATTTGTGGGAGCATAATGTCCTCTTGATTCTCTTGACCTCTTTTGAAATGGACAATGTGTGTACTACATCCAGTTTTCCACTGCCTATTGTATGGTTGGAATATATCCTCATATAATCTTATGAAGACAGCATACTCCATAACTCAAACTGAGATAATGGCACAAAACAATCACTTTTTCAAAATTAGTTTACTTACTATTGCGTATGAATATGTTTCTATGAGTGTGCAGATGGCAGTGTGTGTAGAGATCAGAGGATAACTTTGGGAGTTACTTCTCTCTTTCAGCTTTTGGAGGCAAGCTCTTTTTTGTTTATACCATGCTATTGTGAGAGGCTACCTGGCTGGCATGTTTCTAAGCCCTTCCATGTCTCTGCTTCCCATTCTGTTCTAAAAATACTGGGATTACCAAGCTGTCAGGCTTGCACTGTG
>NC_046154.1:63905147-63919502 GCF_011064425.1 Rattus rattus
GCTTGATAATGCAAGTGGAAGAAGATCCTCCTAAAACTTCCTAATGGGGCACTTGAGATTAGACATTCTAAACTGTATTTAAATAAGCACACTCAATGAAAGTGTTGTACCACTGTGAAATAACAAGGGACTTTGGTTTACACACCCAGTTCACATGGTGAAGTCCTGATCTCCAAGGTAGACAAGGTAGAAAATGAGACCTTTTGGGAAGACAAGGCAAAACGGCTCATGAATAGGGATATTGCCTTTGTGAAATGGGTTCCATACTTGTTCCCTGTCATGTGAGGACACTAAAGGCCTTCTTTCTGATTCAGCAGGCCCTTATCTTACACAATGATAGCCTGTCCCCTAACCTTGGGATTTTCAGCCTAACAAATTGAGAAATAGTATAGATTTTACTAACTACCAATATGATAATAATTTCTTTGGGTTTCATACATGGTCTGACACACCATGATCATGAGCCATTCATTATAAGGATTTAAAACATCAATGATGGCTTGAGATGGAACGATGATTAACTCTAATCCTCTAAGTGCAATGTCATAGAGAAACTGAAGGAGGTGGGATTCTGGATAATTCTTAATTCCCGTCCAGGATACTTGGATATTCAAGAGGTCCAGTGCTTGTGATGCTTGTTATTTTGCCAAAAAGGTTCTTAACTATGTAAACATTGTATAAATATTGTTACTGGCCCCTAATATACTCCAACTGCCATGCCCTTCTCCTGAAAGTAAATCATTGATTTTTTTCTACATAAAATCTATCATGACTATCTTAATTTTAATCTTTATTTTCAGTTAATAAGGTCTAGGCACACAGAGGCTAAGTATGTGTTTCTAGGTTATAGAGCAGACAATGACTAAATAGTGATCATAGTCCCAAACCCTAATGCCCTACTTGCAATAAAACATTCAGACCAGTAAGTCAAGAGAAGGCATTTTGTTGGGGATAAAAATCTTCTCAAACACTACATTCCAGTGCCAGCTTTTTGCCTTACAATTGTCTCCATTCTTAAGCATCTCAAGGCCTGTTTGGTTTTTCTTTTTTTCCCTGACTCCGTAATAACTTATTGGATGGTAGAGTTGATGTTTGCCATTTTTCTCTATTTTTACTACATTTGAAAATTCTGAGTAAATGTTGGATAGTTCCACTGTGACTCTAAATCTAACCAAGAACACTGACCATCATCTAGCCTATTGCAATTTATTGATACACTGTGGATGATGAATGTCAGCAGGGTTGGGGTTGATATCTCTGACTGTGATCAGAAGGCAAACAAAGAAAAGTAGATATGAATTTTACATATATACATTTTAGGATTTATGTGAGGAGTTAGTCCAAATGATTCCCATAAAATGTTCATTTGGGACTTCTATGTAGCTTAGCAACAATGTATTTGCTTAGCATACACAGTATCATGATTTGACACACAGCATCAATTACTTGGCAACTAAGCTATTGGGCATGAGATGAGAAAAGAAAGCACCCATTGAAACCATGTTTCATGTGAGATTGTCATGAAGTTCAAAGATTGAACACCAAATGAATTGACTTTTCTTTTTTTAATACAGAAAATTATGTAAAAAAAACCTAGAAAACTAATTTCCTTTTATTACAAATTCTAAATCTAATTTCCTTTGGTTTTTTACTACATTTCATTTGAAAGGAGATTTGATAGTATTTCCATGCTAGAGATATTTAAATATTTTCATGCTGGCAGCATTGTGTTTAGATTTCAACATCATAAATTAGAGCATTATAAATAACCCCTTTTGCTCTAAAAAATATGCACCATGTCAATCAAGAAAGCATCAATTATATGTGACTATAAATTTAAAAAAATCTAGCATTGACTTGAAGACTTTGAAAACCATTAAATGGGTTATCAGTTTGATAACTCAAAGCAACTCCTTCATAAATTTCTTTTATAACATTTCAAATGTGTTCCACCTAGAAATGTTTTGAATCTTCATCAGAACACAATCATTCTTTCAATCCTTAGTTGTCACCATTTATCTTCTCTTTCTACTTTTTAAAATATGTTATTTAGCTAAACTTAGTTTCTCTGACTAAACCTTTCCTTCTTTCTCTAAAACCTCTCTGATTTTATCTGGCATTGAGTTTTCCTGTGAGAAATGGAGAGATGAAAAAGATTGTAGAAATGCTAAATTTATGCCAATGTAAAATACTCTCTTGATTATGCAATTATGCAGATTTCAGAACAAAAGTAAGGTGATGACTGTAAGACCATGCTATGGGCAGAAGAGCTAGGTAGAAGCCACAAGAATAAAGGATGGAATAGTGAATTCATGTATAGCTGAACATAGCTTTTATCTTACTACTTCCTCACAAACCATAAATAAAACAAGAATAAGGAACAGAACCCTTAACCAGTCAGAGTAATCAGGACAGGATGTAGGTATACCTAATATCATAAGATAAATAAGGAAAAATAGATTGGAAAAAAAAGCATTTCTCTCCACACAGCCCACAGTTGCAGCAGAAACAAACATACAGTAAGTGTATGAATTGCAGAAACTTCTAATAGGTTGGGAATCAGATATACTGAAGGTAAAGATTGAAAAGTAAGTAAGCGTTGATGAATAGAAGTTGAAAGTCTAGAAATGGAGCAACTAGACCTCCATTCTTCATTCTCACACCACAAATCCAATTAACAACCCCTCACCAATGTCTCAGACACTTTGGGAGATAAAATATTACTGCTGCGTTCATCATGGCTTGGGCCTAGAATGAGGAACTGAAGAAAAGCAGAAACACATAAGGACACATGCACATAAAAGCTGGGATCATGGTGGCCATGTTTTCTCAGATGGAGATGCACCAACAGTGCAACAACCCAGATCCACAACCATTCACAGACTAGAGCAAAGATTTGCCAATTTCCTGACCTGACCTGACCTGATAAAGGCTGCGTGAGTTCCTGTGAGTCTGAGGGATTGGTCCCGTGTAATAATACACATCCATTCGGGATCAGCTCTATCAGAGCATGACAAATACAGAAGCAGATGCTTGCATCCAACCATCGGACTAAGAATGTGGTCTCCATTGGAGGAGTTAGAGAAAGGATTGAAGGAGCTGAAGGGATTTGCAACCCTTTAAGAACAACAGAACTCCCAGGGACTAAACCATCATCCAAAGAGTATATATGGACAGACCCATGGCTCCAGCTGCATACGTAGCAGAGGATGGCCTGGTTGGGCACCAACAGGAGGAAAAGCCCTTGGTCCTGCCAAGGTTTGATAACCCAGTGTTAGGGGATGTCAGGGTGGGGAGGCAGGAAGGGGTGAGTAGATGGTTGGGGGAACATCTTTATAGAAGCAAGGGGAGGGAGGTGGCTTAGCAATAGGTGGTTTATGGATAGGAAACCGGGAAAGGGAATAACATTTGAAATGTAAATAAAAAAATCTAATAAAAAAGAAGTTGATCTATATAAACATTTTTTTTAAAAAAAGACTAAATCTTGACATGTGCCTTCCAGCTGCACCCAACCAAACACATCTGGTGCTGTTGGTTTATTCAAATTTGTTTAGGGAGAAAAAAATATGTGGCTTTTTTATCTCACAAAGAATCATAGCCTCAGAATCTAGGAAGTTTTTTTTGTCCTTGAGGCAGTAAGGCTTACAGGTTAACTTTGGTTCTTACAATTCCCTACAAACTGTATATGTATGAAAGAAGGAAGGGATGAATAGGTAGGTAGGTAGGTAGATGGATGGATAGATGGATAGATGGATGGGTAATAGAGTATGGTTGTTGAAAAATAGTGCCTTAACTTATCTGTGTTACTTAGCTCTTAGAATTATAAAAGCTGATCTCATATATGCAGTTCAGGAGAATAGGAGACTTTCTGGAGACTTTGAACCCAGAGGAAAAAATAACTGTGGACATAGACATACTTACTTCTTTCAGTAAATAAACATTGGGGTATGGTTGTTTTGATTTGTCTTATTTTGTTTGTGGGTTATACTCGGGCTTATTAATTTGTAGATCTCACTATGTGCCTGTAGCTCTTTGGGTCCTCTAAAGCACACAAAGGGGATTGTTTTCATGATAGAGGAACAGCAGTATAAACAGAGAGACTGGGCAGAAAGTATAAGTATAACTCTTTCTGCCCAGTATAAGCAGACTGGGCAGAAAGAGTTAGACAAACTACAATGTCCACAAGTCGGAGACATCATATTACTCAAAATAAGATACAATACTATAATTTAATAAAGAAAAAATAAAGAAATAAGAAATAAAATGTATAATACTTAAAGAATAAGAAAAGGCAGTGAAAGTATATTCTGGAAGCATAGTTGGGCAGACCATCCACAGGGGTAGAGAAGAATGAGACAAAGATTAGGAAGAGGGAAACAATCAGCAGGACAATGGATTTGAAGTACTCAACAGGTCAGCAGGCGATCAGAGGTGAATGATCACTAATAATAACCTCAAGCTGATTTCCGGAACCTACATACAATTTCCAGACTTTGAGGGCTCAGTGTTCTCCCACCAACAAATGAGAAAAATATGTCATCGTAAAGCTTCAGAACAGAGTAACATCTGCTATGCTGCTTGAGAAAGAAGAAAACAAAAGGAGGTACCAGGCACATGACACACTGTGACAACTCAGTGTCAATTGTGCAGGTGAAAATTTAATGCTCTGAAAACTCAACATATCCCACCAAGGGAGACAAGGGAAATAGTGCCCAGAAAATCAGTAAATCTCTCTGTAGATAGATAGATAGGTTTCTAGATAGATAGATAGATAGATAGATAGATAGATAGATAGATAGATAGATAGAGATCTACTGGCATATTAGTAGGATCTACAGATTAATAAATCCCAGTATAACCCATAAACAAAACATTTTCTGGACACACACACACATACATATATTCATATAAATGAAACACACACACACACACACACACACACACACACACACAAGACATATTCATAAAGAAAACACACACACACACACATATATATATTCATATAAACAAAACACACACACACACACATATATATATACACATATATATATATATTCATATAAACAAAACACACACACACACACACACACACACACACACACGACATCTTTAGGTTGCCAAAAGAATATGTTCCAAGCTCCCAGTGTGCTTCCAGAACAGCCCCTTCAAATGACTTAGGTAGAGGCTTCAGGAGGTCAGTCCCACAAATGAGCAGGAGCAGCAGACCGAATAATAAGAGCCATGTGTTCCTATAGACTAAAAGGAGGTTCTCAGTTCTGCAGGAGAATATGTGCTTGAAGCCTGGTTTAGCCACAGAATCATACATTGTGAAATGGTGAAATTATTAATGCCAAGGAAGATTAAGAATGCAAATATATATAATTATGAAACATTACACCAGTTAGCACTAAATATTTCAAGAGTCATGGTATTATTACCACAGTTGAATTAATGTTATAATAACCTTTTTTATGTGGTTGTATATTTGGAGTAGATGAACATCATTCTCCATTTTATGAATTGATGATAATGATGATTTACTCACATCGTTTTAAAATTTTTTTAATTAATATAAACAACTATAGGAGAGTGAAAGTGGAATAATGTTAAATCTGAGAGTCATGAAGAGAAAAGTCCAAATCTACTATTGTCTAATTAAAACAAGTTACATATGGGATATGCTCAGGATTGGCCAGCTCGCTGCCTCAAACTAAGTCCAGAATTGAGGAAGCAGCCCCTGCTGGCCTCTTGAATTCCCTTTTTGTAGAATAATATGTGTTCACAGGAGTGAGAGAGTTGGTGGTACATTGATAGAAAGATATAATAAAAAAGGAATGATCTAAGGCAAGGATATATATACATATGTCATATATATATGTATATATATATATATGTCATGTGATTGGGGTTGCAAGCAGTTTACAACAGGCTTAAGAAAGAGAGGCTTACTTTAATTATATATAGAAATGACATTTTGCAAGGACTTGATACAGGGCAAATGAGAACTCATTTTTTAACCAGGATTTAAGACAGGACAAGAAAGAAATTCTTTGTAACATTATAACTGAAAACAGAATTCTTACCACACAAGGCATATTTTTCCTGCCTTTAGTCTCCCATTAACTTGCAAGGTATATTGTTCCTCACAGAAACCTTTCAACACTGTAACAAAATACAAAAGGCAGTAAGTACAATTGAGAAAAAGGTTTATTTCACTCACTGGTTTGGAAGCTCAATATCTGAGATCACAGATTGCTATTTTATGAGAGTGTGCCTCACTCTTAGTGTCCAGAGGAACTCTCAGTGGTCCTCAGCTATGAGAAACTCTGTCATGTCCCAACAGTGCTATGATGTAGACCAAACTTGAATCATTATGAGCCTTTGTGGGAAAGAGTCAGACTACATGTTAACCTCAACCAAGGGGATGCAGAAGTTATCATTATGAATTTTTGTTGTTACTTCATTATTACTACTAGTACAGCATCTGACTTCTTAAACTATGAATTCATATTATCTTAATGAAAATATAAACTAAATTTAAGTGTATTTAATGTAGAAATGTAACCGACATGCTGCCTACACCACCTTCCTTGGGAAAATCACTTCTTTTATTGTTGTTCTCTTAGCCCCTGTGCCTGTCCCCTGTGCTTTCTTTCGCCTTTCCTTATAAGGAAGCAATTGCAGATAGATGGTGCTGACTGTCTAATACAAAGCCGTAAACCCTCCACATTGATTTTCATTTCCTTCTTGAAGAAGCGAGGAGAGATGCTAGCAGTTCGAATATTGTAAAATGTCTTACGTGGAAAAGAAGTGCATTTTGGCCTGGGGACCTAAATGATAAATACAAGCAGGCAAAGGCTCAAGGAGCCAAACGTACCTGAATATAAAGAAAAGGGAGGCTGTCTGAGGGCACAGGGGACTGCTGAGTTCATAGGGTCCCTCGGGCACATATCAAGGTGAAGGATGGGGGCAGTGTGGAGGGACTCAGTTGGGAACACAAGCAGTGTGACATAGCCTTCCTTTGGGACAAATGCTTTGTTCAAGAGGTAAGCTGGATATACAAGCATGGTAGCAGTAAGCACGGGGAAATGGAGAATTAGAGAATTCTCAGCTAAACTCTGTCCTATATTTCACACCGGGATAAAGAGAAGCAGGCACACTGAGAATGGAGTCTCATCCACTCTGAACGCAGTGGGCGTCTCTCAAGAGGGACATGAGTCTAGCCATGAATCCTTCACTTGTTTACAATCTTTCCTAGTTACACTCAGGTGGACCCTGACTCCTGCATCCTCTCTTTTCCTACTTTTTCTTCTTACTCTCCTTCTAAAAGCACTCTAAACTAGCTTGGAACTGGATCCATTTTTATACAGAAAAACCACAAAGGAAAAAGGAAAGAGAATACCAGGTGGGGATTTCCTTTGGACATTGCATGTCTAGTCCTTATTCTTTAACTCAGAAAAGAAGGGATAGCATCCTGTCCCTCCAAAGGAGGTGCAGAGACCTCCTCCACAGCGCCCTACACTCCCTGTGCCCATGAGTTCTACCTGCCTTCTGCTTTGCTTTCTCCCAGGCCTCTTATACTGATCTCTTTCTCCTTACCCGCAACTTCTGTACACACACACACACACACACACACACACTCACATGCACACACACAAACACGCACACTCACATGCACACGTGTGTGCACACGTACCAGGAGGCCTGTTTAACAAAAATCTGCAGTGTGGCTTCACGACCTTTCATAAGGGGATGTTGAAGTTACTTTTCCCAGTGTACAAACAATTCTCCCATTCTCATGTATGTGACAATTCTAACCCTCTGCCCTAATGTCTCTTTGTTTTACCCACCCTCAGCTCCATATCCCCTCTTCCTAAGAATTCCTTCCCCATTGTCTGCCCTCTGACACACAGTAACACAGGCCATGAATGTTTCTCTACCTGGTCTGAAAAGCCATACAAATCAGTCTAGAATACTTTACACCCCAAGACTTCACTCACACTCCCAGCAAAGCACTTAACATGCTGTAATATCGTTATGTCATTACTACTTATTCCTTAAATAAAACTATCCTTTTGCTATTCACGATACCTAACACTTTGTGGTTTATAGCAGGAACCCAATAGATGCTATCTAAATGAAGTAAACAAGTGAAGGAGAATGTACAATGTATTGTGTGCCCTTTCAAACAATCTCAAGGATTAATCTGTATATATCAAGAAATCTTGCTCATCTGGACAATTAAAATGCATAATATTTTGTTAGGAGGAAAAGAGACAGTCTCATTTCTTGTTGAAATAAAAAGAAATTATGTTTCAAGAAAAAAAACTATTGGGAAAAAAGTCTGTCTATCCTAAAAGAGACTAAAAGTTTATATCTTCAGGGGCAGTATCTTGTCTTTTTGTATTAGGAGAGTCGACAAGATTTAAACCGAGAAGTCAGTGGGATGATGTTGCCAGACAGCTAATAAAAAGGAAGATTATAAGGCTGTATCAAATGGCAGGCACCTCAGCAGACTCCATATCTTAGACATTAAACACAGAACAAAGCCGTACTGTTCTTGATGACCACCAAAAGTGCTTGATGTTGGTTTTAGCGGTATGATGCCACTTTGACTGTGGCATTCATTCATCGTGCCTCACATCACAGCTGGAAAACAGCACAGAGGAAAAAAATAAAGCAAATATCACTAGGTGAGCCTCAGACCAGAGAAAACATCTGAAACAAAATAGACATTTATAAAACAGAATGAAAAATCATTTTCTGTCAATCCTTCACAATACATCCTTCTTGCTCTTAGAACGGCCTGTTATGTCTGCTCAAATAAAACACCTCAGAAAGTTATCTGCAGCTATTCTGCATTCACGACTAGCTTAATATGACAAGCTCCTGCAGAGCTTCGATTTGAGACCATTTTAAGACATAAGGGAAATAAATCAGAGTGATGTTTCTCTTGATAATCTTTATGACTGCAGGAGTCACAGCCAACGTTCCCAAAGAGCAAATAGAAAAATACCTTGCATTTTGTGCATAATGACTATAATTACAATAGACATTTCCATGTGTAAGCTTTGATTACTGAAAATGTAACCCTAAAGCCATCTCCTATTTGGTTCCAAGGCAATGCAGAGGACAAGTTAGCATGGTTTAGAAACCAAAGCAAAAAAAGGTTACACAGTAGAAAAGGATCTGAGTTGAGGAGAAAAGAGGAGCAAAATGTTTTTTGAGCATTTACTATGTGCCAGCCATCATGCTAAATTACTTACAAAGAATATCTCATGTATGTATGTGTGTGTATACATATGTGTGTATATACAAATATATATGTATGTACATTGCTTGTTGCACATAATATAAGACTAGAAAATACATCAGTGTTTGTAAAATAAAGAAGTATTGAGACTAATTTAATCTTCTAACTGATAACAGATTAAGACATTAATGCCCATATACGTTAATAGCAAAGAATTTCAACTACACAACATACAACATTGAGCATACTTCCGGGTTTAGATGATATCCCAGGGATTAAAATGATTGCTAGATGTTGAATCTGAGATTACAAACATTGCAGAAATTGTTGCCTTAATAGGTATAAAATACTGTCGCAAGTATTTCAGTCACATGTTAATTATCTATTAAATTACTTATGTATGTTCATTTGATTTAAACAAAACAAAACTCCTTGACAACTTAAAGAACACCTACTGAATACAAAGCAGAAACTAGAGAAAGTGACACTAGATAACCATGGAATGAACAATTTTTAGTCAATATGAATTTTCATTTTTTCAAATGAGCATTTGCACAGCATTTGTTTGGTCTAAATAGCTCGTGTTCCTGGTGCCACTTACTGACACAGATGTCTAGTTTGTAGAAGGACATATAATAATTAAGTATTCTGAGAGTTTCTTGCATCCAACGAAGTCTACTTTGCTGTTAGCTAATGTAGCTATTATTTTCATTACTCTTACTGGTGGCCAAGATAACCAATACCTACTGAACCAATACAATTGGAATCACATATCCAAGAAGGGTTGTCTGCAACTCTGTTGCAGCACCAACTGCTTACATGGCAGTTCTGATGTTTCCTCATGCTTTTTCTCAACCCCTGCTTTTTTTGTTTTTGGCCAAGCTTTTGCAACAAGAGCACTTCTTCCATGGTATATGATTGTTCTCCTCACTTCTGATCTGAGAGCCAGTGGAGCAGAAGCTGTAGGAGTGAACGATCTGGCTGTGAGTCCCAGTTCTGCTATTCGTGTGTGTGCCTTTGGACAAGTTACTTAAAATTACTGAACTTAAGTTTCCTCATGCATAAAATGAGGGGTGCATCCTAAGGGTTTCATGAATATTAAGGAGGCTAATCTGTTTACTATGCTTGACCTGTTGTGGAGACTCAATTGGGGTTATTACTGTAACTACATAATTATGCTGGGGCAGAACAAGAATTGTGAAGGGAGACGCTACACTCAAGACTCTGACCGTAGCCATAGGCAGTTCCCTGGAGCTCTTATTCAGAAAATGAAAATGCGGCAGACACCTCTTCTCTTGCTGCAATGCTAGGCATATTAGAACCAAATTAATGCTGTCAGAATAAAACCTTTTCCAAAGACTTATTTTTACCTTAATTACAGTATGTGGATCCTGTTTAAAGCCAAGTCTCTTTTCCAACAAGCTCATTTTTGTTACCCTGCTTCTTGGCTTTTTTCCTTGCCTTACCTGGAATTAAGTCATTTTTACTTGTATTTAATCTCTAGAGTTATTCAAATCTTATTGATTAAAAGTAATGAAATTATTATTTAAGCCTCCAGAAGTCTTACAGTGTCTGTTGGATAGTGTCTCTCTTATGCTTTCCCACAAACACAGATCAAGGCAAGTGATGTTAAAAATCTGACTTTCTGGTTCTCTAGACATTATGATTCTGTGGGATCCAGTTGTTGTTGTTGTTGCTTGTTGTTTAAAGCTGACACTGTTTACTTACTGTGTCCATACTCAACAATACTCCTTCCACCGTGGAAATCACTGATCTGCGGGGTGAAGTTGGGAAGAAACAAAAAGGAATATGATTTCTAAAGCAGAACCAATATGTGACCTTAGAGCATTGTTTGAGCTCTCTGAAATTGAGTTTCTTCATTTTCAAAAGTTGGAACAAAACAAAAGTTAATGATCTAATCTACCTAGCTTACAAAGATTTGATAAAAAATTAAATGGAATAAAATCTAAGTCAAAAAATATTAATTTAATTGTTTTCTAGTTTCACAATCAAGGAAAAAAAACAGTCTGCATCCTCAATGATGCAGTTACTTGTATATTGCTCTCAATTAATCAACAGTTTCCACCCAAGCTTCTGCCAGCTACCCTAATTAAATTCAGTGGGACACACACACACACACACACACACACACACACACACACACACACTCAGGAGGAAGACTCAAGAAGAGGGATTTGGTGGCAGAGAAAAAGACAATTATGAGGAGAGGAGCTCTTAACAAGAAGCAAAAGACAAATATAAAATTATAAAAGCATGCTCAAATTATTTTTGAAAGCAAGACTACATAGTTGTAACTTTGATTGTTCCAGATGAAGTAAGCATGTCAAATATCAAGTCATTCTTCATTGCTGGATTCTGAGAGTCTTTGCTCCTACCAGCATTTAAAAGTACAGGAGAATGGGATGACAGAAAAAGTTAGAAAATATCAGAGAAGCTACTGTCCAGGAAGACATTGGAAACACAGTTGCTTCAGCACTGCCCTTTGTCCTAGCTTGGTTTATCTCGGTGTCTTAAGGATGGGAGCCTTTTGTTTGTACGTTAAAGTTTTGTAAGTTATAAAGCACATTACCAAGGATGTACTTTGAGGAGATAAAATTAATGGTTTCTTTGTCCTAAGCTCATCAACTATTCATGTATCCAAACCCAGGACAGAGCTCTGTCTCAGGCTACCAGGCTGAAGGAATAGTGCTACAATGTTTGAAAATAACATTTTGTTTCATTTTTACTCCCATTTTGGGAAATTGCTTATCATTCCTAGAAAGTATGTAGAGTTAGAAGAATACATTGTAGGTGGTATTTGGTGGTTTCATCAATGACCAACATGTTGTGAACAATCAGGTACCCAGCTTTGTGCTATGTAGTAGTTGACAACCACTGTTGTAAAATTCTCCCGTAGAGCCTCAGGAAAAGAATTTTATGCTTTGTTGGTGGTTTTATTGAAACCCAAAAGAGTAATTAACTTTAATCGCCATTAGTATGAAGGGATAGAATCAAAATCCACACCCAGTTCTCTGTAGTCACTTAGAAAACTCACTACCTGTGTTCTCAGGGTCGACTAATGTGGGTTCACTAATTTGTGATTATTGTTTTCTTTCCCATAATTGTCTATCTTTCTTTCTTAAATTTATTTTTATTTGTGCATGGTGTTTTCGCTGGATGAATGCATGTACCCACAGAGGAAAGAAGATGGCATTGAATCAGCTGAACTTAAGTTACTGACTATCGTGAGCTACCACATGGGTGCTAGGGCTCAAACCCCAGTCCCCTGCATGAGTGTCTAGTGCTCTTAACCACTGTTTCAAAGGAGGAAGCATCAAATCAAACAACCATGGTGACTTAAAGTGCTGTGACTTACCCAGAAACCCTCTGCTGTAAATTCTACGGGAATCAACATCATTTCATAGGCATAAACTTCATGTATTCATGCACCTTATTTCTTTGTGGACTCCAAAATTCATGAAAATACACTTTTTCTCATACATGTTAAATTCTAATACATTTTCCATAAATAAACCTGAATTCTGTCACCAAAATGATCATATATAAAATGTACTTCTGGTTTATATTGTTAGGAAATAAACTGTCTCATGCATTCTGATAATTTAATCCTGCCAATCTATGTGCATGGGAGATCTTCCATCTTCTGAGGTCTTCTTTGATTTCTTTTTTCAGGGATTTGAAGTTCTTGTCGTTCAGATCTTTCACTTGCTTGGTAAGAGTTACACCAAAATATTTTACATTATTTGTGACTATTGTGAAGGGTGTTGTTTCTCTATTTTCTTTCTCAGCCCATTTATCATATATATAAAAGAGAGTTACTGGTTTGTTTGAGTTAATTTTACATCCTGCACTTTGCTGAAGTTGTTTATCCATTATACTCATCATTCTCTGGTGGAAATTTGGGTATCGCCTATGTACAATCATGTCATCTACAAATAGTGGCACTTTTGACTTCTTCCTTTCAAATCTCTATTCACTTGATCTCTTTTTTGTCTCATTGCTTTGCTAGAATGTTGAGTACTGTGTTGAATAAATAGGAGAATGGGCAAGTTTGTTTGTCCTAGATTTTAGAGGATTGCTTTAGTTTTTCCATTTAATTTGACGTTGGCTGTTGGTTTGCTGTATATTGCATTTATTATGTTTCAGTATATGCCATTAATTAGTAACCTCTCCAGGACTTTCAACCTGAAGGGGGATAGTATTTTGTCAAAGACTTTTTCAGCATCCAATGAGATAATGATGTGGGTTTTTTTCTTTGAGTTTTGTTTATATAGTGGATTATGTTGATGGATTTTCTTTTTTTAAGATTTATTCATTTATTATATATAAGTACACTGTAGCTGTCTTCAGATACACCAGAAGAGGGCATCGGATCTCTTTACAGATGATTGTGAGCCACCATGTGGTTGCTGGGAATTGAACTCAGGACCTCTGGAAGAGTAGTCGGGTGCTCTTAACCGATGAGCCATCTCTCCAGCCGGATGTATTTTCATATATTGAACCATCCCTGCATCCCTGGGATGAAAATTTTGGGCAAGGTTAGAGCAGGTGTATGTGTGTGGAGCAGAACAGTTATTCTAACCATTAAGCTAAAGGTTTATTTGGAAATTAAAGAAGATGGATAATCATTTGTTATGGAAACCATGCTATCCATGAAGTTTTTCTTTGGTGTCAGGATCCTTTGGGAATTACTCTTGACTGAAAAAGAGCTTGACAAGGTCTCAAAATTCAGGACTCTGGATATTACTGAGTCTTTCCTAGCCCCTTATTCCTCTCCACCCCATGCAGCTCAGAGAAGTTTGTGAGCACCTTTTCCAACCATGCAACAGCTGCCTGAAAAATCCTTTATTGTTTCCTATATAAGCAGTTTTAGGTTAGGCCCAGGCCCAGGAAACAAAAGTGCTGATTTTCAAGGGCATCTAGCACAAGACAATTTGCATTCTGTGAATCTTCTCAGTGTCCCTGGTGTCTCAAAACAATCTGGAATTAGCTAGCCTTGACATGGGCTAATGAGAACAAACAGACTCACACAGATTCTCCTGAACAGCAATTGGATTGATTCAACCTTTACAAAGCAAGTA
>NC_046154.1:63919569-63932581 GCF_011064425.1 Rattus rattus
TCCTATATAAGCAGTTTTAGGTTAGGCCAAGGCCCAGGAAACAAAAGTGCTGATTTTCAAGGGCATCTAGCACAAGACAATTTGCATTCTGTGAATCTTCTCAGTGTCCCTGGTGTCTCAAAACAATCTGGAATTAGCTAGCCTTGACATGGGCTAATGAGAACAAACAGACTCACACAGATTCTCCTGAACAGCAATTGGATTGATTCAACCTTTACAAAGCAAGTAGACCTACCCAAATAGTGTCTTTCTGAATGAATAAAAAGATTTCCTCTACTCAAAGAGTTGTTCACTGAGGAGTCATATAAAGCTGCTGAATTGTAACAATAATAAAAACCCAGAAAGTGTTTTCTGTAATACACTGAGAGACAGAACTCTATGGGTCCTACATGTGCAGTGTGGTTACTGCTGTTGCCACCTCCATTGTCTCCATTTTATAAAAAGGGAAACAGGGAGAGAGGTATAATTTCTGCCTGTGGTCCATAATCCTTCATTCAGAAGCTATGGGGCCAACGGTCTCCTTGTACTGGCAGTAAACCTGGAAGGTATGTCTTTGGATCCTGAGCTGTTTTGAGAATTCTGGGAAGCTTGGTTTCAGATCAGTATATCTTGAGATTGGTACACAAAGAACCATACTTTACGTCTTTTATGAAGAATGGAAGACTGATGAGACTCTGCTGTGAGTTAACACTGGTGTTTAAAGGATATTGATAAGTAGTGGAGGTGAGACAGGAACCAGGCTTCCTGCATTTAGAACCCATTTAGTAGTTATGTGACCTTGGAGAAGGAAAGGAACATCCTGTGTTCCAGTTGTCCCATTGATGTTGTAGATAATGAGAGTAAATTCATGAAGATACTATTGAGGCTAAATAATTAATACAAGTCAGTTAAAAATGTGGCCAGCACACTGAGAGAACATGATATATTTTATCCCTATTTTTAATAACCACCTGATTTTGAGGCTAAAAAATTGTTGATGGGTTTGATGTTGATCTGTCAAGCTACATGGAGAGGAAGTGAATTCGTCTGAATCAATCCCCTTTATAAAATTACTTCAGATTTTTAAAACATTATTGAAAATACCCATGCTCTGTAAAGCTTCAATTAAATTACCTTTTATAGCCAAGAAAGGCACATATATTTTGAATTTAATGATTTATTGAAATGATTTGATTATCAAGATTATATGTATGGATTCTCTAGTAAAATGATTCACTGAGAAGAGTGAGTAAAATTTTCATGTGCAGAGTTTGAAAAATCTAGAAAGATATAGTGATAAAAGCTAGTCATCACAGCCCTCCAAAACTAATACCAGAATATCCTTAGTTCAAGGGCAGCCATGGATAAAATAAGAAGCACAGGACCATATCTGAAACAGGTTCACTAACTGTCTTAATTTGGGTTACTATTGCTATGATGAAACACCATCACCAGTGCAACTTAGGAAGGAAAGTTTTATATTTCCATCACTGTTCATCATCAAAGGAAGTTAGGACAATAACTTAAACTGCAGGGAGCAGGAGGTAGCATCTGATGCATACAGATTCAGACATTGTGGGAGAGTGTTGCTTGCATGACTTACTTCTCATGATTTGCTCATCCTGATTTCCTATAGAAAGCAGAATCACCAGCCCAGGGATGGTACCACCTACAAAGGGCTGGGCGCTCCTCCATCAATCACTAATTAAGAAAATCCCCTATAACTGCATCGTACAAAGAAATTTTATTAGTTGAGGTTTCACCCTCCAATTGACTCTATTCTGTGTCAAGTTGACAGAATCCAACACATCAACAAACCCACAAACAGCAAGAACAGAAGCAGAATTCACCAAACCAAATGAAAAGGAACCCCTGGGAGGTCTGTGGTCTATGAGAATGTGCCTGCTTCTTCTTTTTAAATAATAACATACAACTATAATAAGTATAGGTCCAATCTATAAACTATGCTATAGATTATTAACAAAATAATAATTTATTAATTGAAATACATCTATGTTGTTACATCTGTGATTGCTCAGGGAACAATATTGTCTAATGACAAATTTTGCCTGTACCACACACACACACACACACACACACACACACACACACACACACTCACACACACACACACACACACACACACACACGTGTGTGTACCTTCATTCTAGTTTGTATTATATACATTATATATGATTATTATTGTTTATGATAAAAGAGATGTCTTAATTTTAAAATGACAAATTTGGGGGCTCTGTTTTCTTTTATTTATGGCATTAAAAAAGCATATCTATGCTAGAATTACATAGAGGATCTTTAACACTTGTCAGACTCTTGTGTGTCATTTGTTCTACTTCTAAAAATGTTGCATATAATGAAAAATGTCTGCAAAAACTGTCACTCAATTATGATATTTTGGTTTTATTTAATTACTTTTGTTCCTTTTGAGTGAAAAATTTCAAGGGGCTTAATTACTAAAAGGCTATATTTTACAACTGTCTCCAATTGTACATAGTTAGTTTAAGATTGGTAAAATAAAGGTACTTAACTCACTTTGAAATATTAAAGGAGTAACAAGTTAGAACATATACAATTGATCTCTTTTAACTTCTTATATGTTTATCCTGCTGATTACCAAGGTCTCCATCTCTGGGTTAAATGACATTTATAAAAGTAACTTTTATTTCCCAGTTGTAATTGTCTTCTCAGAGGCCTACTGCTGAATAACCTTACCCTTTCTGGTTTTTCTGAACTCTGGCTGGCTGGCTCAACTCAGGCAATCTGGCTCAAAACTCTCCAAGATTAATAATTAAAAATCACTTCTCTTGGATTCTTTTTTTTGCCTTTAATATATATATATATATATAGTATATATAATATATATGTATATATATATATACACATATATTTTTTTTATTAACTTGGTATTTCTTATTTACATTTATTTTGTTATTCCCTTTCCCATGTGGTTCCAGGCCAACATCCTGACCCTCCCCTCCCCTTCTATTGCTCCTTTGTCTGTCCCCCATTAGACCCCTCCCCCCTTTTCTTTTTTTTTTTTTTCGGGGTGGGGTCCAGGACAAGGGCTTCCCCCTTCCACTGGTGCCTACTAGGCATTCATTTAGGATACCTTTCAAAGGTTGGATGCCCAGGTCAAAACTCCTTATAGTCTTTAAAGGGCACAAAGTGGTTTATTCCCAGCCAGAGCTCTGGTTGTGTTGGCAATTAGTTGTTCATATGGGGTCTTTGGATGAACCCCCTTGACAAGCTCTTCAGTTCTTTTAAAATTCTTCTACAGACAACAGGGGTCCTATTCTCAGTTCAGTGGTTTGCTGCTATATTGGGACGCATGGACCTCTGTATTTGAATAGTATTCTTGCTGTGTCTCTCAGGAACCCAACTTTTGGAAATGTTTGAGCGCAGCATCATATTTTGCCCTAAATGCATATTTTTATTCTAAGGTTGACCTGCACTGAAGAACTGTTATCTCTCTCTCTCTCTCTCTCTCTCTCTCTCTCTCTCTCTCTCTCTCTCTCTCAAGATGAAACAGGGTCATGATTATATAGAAATGTGGTAAAAGAAATAAATCTCACTACAGGGCCTTGATTAAAGGAGTTCTATAAACTTGCTTGTAAACCGAGTTTACTTCTTTGGATTGTGTCTCTTGTCTATCTTTTTTGTCTTTCCCGAAGCCATAGATGCATAATAGAGTTGTTAACACATCAGTTTTACATAAGTCAGGTACTCTAGAATAAATAGTCTTTACTACCATTGACCAGATGAGTTACCATGCACAGTAAGCACGTTTCCTCAGAGACTATCTACAGCTGTAAAAATAAAGGCACTTAATGGGGGAGTGATGAAACTGAGTACAAAACAAAGTTTTTTCAATTCATGAAAGTTGAATCTGTGTCCACACACCTTAAAAGGTAACATGCTTGAAGGAGCATAGTGAAATGTGGTTGAGACATGGGTTCTGTTTGGACCTAATTAAATGTTGGATGATGTTTTTAAGCTATAGTTCTGTAATTTCATTTGATTTCTTTGATACACATCAAGTTTCTAGTAGCATGAAGTAGATATTTTTGAAAGATTTATAACAATTAAGACACTTAAGCAACTGCACAGATGAAGGATAGATTATCAATTCCTCCTTTAAGAAGATGGTTTTAGAGTCTATTCCTTAATTAATATCTCTTCACAAATGTCGGAAATGATTACTTAAGCAAATGTCATGTGCTTCATTGAACTAGCCTCAGAATCCAAAAACCATATCACCTCTACATTGATGTTTATCACTCTATGCTTCACACAGTCAGCCTTACCAGTCCTAGCACATTTCTATAACATGATGTTACTTTACTCCTTCAACAATGAATTAGAGCCCTTGTGATAAATACTTCATCTCCATATGCATGCCTTACTGCAAGTACATTTTCGAAAGACTACAATGTGAGCATTGCACACAGATAATACACAAACTACCATTCACAGTGTAGGGATTCTCTCCTTCTCTGTGACCACTCCTATAACAAGCAAATCAGCATGAGGAGCATCCAGGAATAGCTGCAGGGAAGGAACAGCTCCATATTCAATTCTTCATCTCATTCTCATGCGTCCTACCAAGAAACTTCTGTTATTGCTTCTGACTCTGAAATATTTGTTTTCCAGATGATGTGTAACATACCAAGGCAAAAATCTAAATGCTCAATTGTTTACTTCATCAAAAGCTTTTAAATATTAGTTTAAAAATGAAAATGTCGGTTGGGGATTTGGCTCAGTGGTAGAGCGCTTGTCTAGGAAGCAAAAGGTCCTGGGTTCGGTCCCCAGCCCCGAAAAAAAAAAAAAAAGAAAAAAGAAAAAAAAATGAAAATGTCTCCAGAAACAATGGACTTATGTGTTAGGTGCACCTGGGGTGAAGCAAGATACCAGATACTTAGAAACTAACATTGGACTGATGAATCAAATGAGGAAAAAAATGAGATAACTCGTCTGGACAAAAGTTATGAGTTCCGTTCTTTTCTTATAGAAATATTTTAATATTATTACAAAATGCATAGCTTTTTGTTTCTTATTATATTTTTTTTTTGTTTTGTACTGGTGCTGAGATTAAGCTCAGACCCCAGAAGATGCTAAGAATGTGCTTCACCATAGAGCGACAACCTCGGCCTAATGATTTGTTTTCCTCTAGAAAGTATGGCAAGAGTTGGCTGAGTCCAGCCTGACGCTAGTACAGAATCAATTCGTTAGCAAACGTGAGACTTCTCAGGTCTGTGATTCTTCCGGGCCATCATTAGTTTCTATTTAGCTGGTTTTAGTTGTTGACAATAACAATACAGTGTATATTGAATTCATTCTGAATTAGCGGATGATAGCTGTAAAAGTCTATATATTTTATTGAAAATAAAATTTCATACAATGTATTCCCTCTTCCTAAGTCCTCCCAGATCCTCCCCACTTCTTCAAAACCTAGAATTTCAAAACCTAGATTTTCTTCAAAATCTTTCTTTTGAAATATCATCCTGAGTGAGGTGACCCAATCACAGAAAAACACACATGCTATGCACTCATTAATAAGTGGCTATTAGCCCAAATGCTTGAATTACCCTAGATGCACAGAAAAAACATGAAAAGGAAACATTCTTCCTCCTTTTTAAAGGGGACAAAAAATACCCTTGGCAGGGAATAGGGGAGGCAAAGTTTAGAACAGAGACAGAAAAACACCATTCAGAACCTGCCCCCATGTGGCCCATACATATACAGCCACCAAGCCAGATAAGATGGATGAAAAAAAAGTGCAGGCTGACAGGAGCCCAAGATCTTTCCTGAGACACAGCCAGAATACAGCAAATACATGTGCTAGCAGCAAACCACTGAACTGAGAACAGGACCCCTGTTGAAGGAATCAGAGAAAAGTGGAAAAGGGGCAAAACCCCATATGAACAACAATGCCAACCAAAAGCTTCAGGGACTAAGCCACTACCCAAAGACTATACATGGACTGACCCTGGGCTCCAACCTCATAGGTAGCAATGAATAGCCTAGTAAGAGCACCAGAGGAAGAGGAAGCCCTTGGTCCTATTAGACTGAACCCCCAGTGAACGTGATTGTTGGGGGAGGCGGTAATGGGGGGGATGGTGAGGGGACACACATAAAGAAGGGAGGGGGAGGGTTAGGGGGGATGTTGGCCTGGAAACCGGGAAAGGGAATAACATTCTAAATGTAAATAAGAAATACTCAAGTTAATAAAAAAAAGAAAAAAGAAAAAAGAAAAAAAAAAGAAAAAATCTTTCTTTTGGGAAAACAACAAACAAACAAATAGGGAAGCAATTAAAGCAAGAAACAAAAAACATTTTAAATGCAAAACAAATAAAAACACAAGAAATGCACATATAAAAAATAAAACCAAAACCCACTAGAAACCATAATGTATAAGCAAAACTCTAATAAACAGAAAATGCCTCCCCAAAAAGAAGATGAAATCAAAAAACACTATAAATATATGATTTTGTTCACTTTGAATTGTCCCTCTACTGCTGAACATGTGGACTGTCCTTAATGCGGTTAATATTTCTAGTAAGATTCCGTTGAAAAAATGACTTTTTCTTTGCAAGGTGATGCCAATTGAAGACAGCTTATTGGTTAGTAATAGAGACTTGAGTCCACTTCCCCCTCTCACCATTGGAATCCTATTGGTCTTGAACCTGGGCAGGCTCTATTCATATGTTTATCAGTCCTGTTGTATCTGGAAGACAGTTTTCTAGGTCTTATCTATCCCTTATCTATCTTGAAATCTTTCTGCTTCCTCTTCAGCATAGTTTCCTGGGGACTGAGGACAGGGATTTAGTGAACATAAATAATTAGGACTGAGAGTTCTAGAATCTTATATTCTCTGCATTATCCTTTTGTAGGTCTCAGTGTTAGTTCCCATCTACTATAAAAACAAGTTTCTTAGAGGGTGGTTGAACAAGGCACTGATCCATGGGTATAACAGCATATACTTGGGAGTCATTTTATTGGTAGGTTACTTTATTAGAATAAGAGTAATACTTTTTTTTTCTACTCTCAGTTTCTTGGTCTCACAAGTGGTGTCTGGCATGGGTCCCATCTTGTGGATTAGGTCTTAATCCAATCAGGGTAGTTGTTACTGCCACATGTTTGTGCCACCATCGCAGCAGCATATCATGAAGGCTGGACATCATTGTAGATTGAAGGGTTTGTAGATGGATTGGTGGATACCTTTCTCCTCAGGGAGCAGTCAGTCTAGTACTTGAAGTCATTAGGATTTCCCATGAACAATTATGGGACCAGCTTGTGTTTTTCATGTTTAGTGTGGTGCATATGTGCTGCTCAACAATAGGGTCTTACTATTGTTTGTGGAGAGCAAACAGTAGCCTTGGTAATAGTGTGGGTTGTTTGGAAATTTCCATAGGACCTCTTTGACGAACAATTCAATTAGATGTAACCCATTCCTGGCTTTGGATTTTTCCCTTGGTAGCAAATGATATGTTGTTAGGACATTGTCTCCCTCGTTAGTTGGCAACTTCATTTAGATTTCCTTTTATGTGCATATATTTTTAAAAGCTTCCGTCATAGCAGGTTTCCTGATGCCCTCTCAAATGGCCCTTAGTGCTAGAGGCTCCTACCCATACTCTTCCCATTATTACTCTCCTCCCTCCCGTCTCCTCTTAACCTTCTCACTCCATTCTTCCCTGTGTCTCTCCATAACTGGACATTTTATTTCCTTCCATGGGAGAACCTTCTGTCTCTTTTAGTCCTGCACAATTTTCATACCATCCGTGGTTAGAAAGATTGTAGCAGCATCAAGGAGTTAAATGTTATCATCCACACAAAAGAGAATCTATACAATATTTGTCTTTTGGGGTCTAGGATACAAGGTAGAACAAACTTCTAAAACCCTAAAATATTTCATAAAATGCATAACACACAGGATAATTAATAATACAAAAATCATGGAATTCACATGAGGTTGCTTTATTATGTTTATTTAAGTAGGTACAAGTAAAGTAATGAGATAGTTTTCAAATATTATTTTAAAACTTCAAACTAGGCATTGTGGTTCATGACAGTAATCTCTAAACTTAAGATGATGGTGTAGGGGGTTTGCCAGGAGTTTTAATCTAAACTGGGTTATATCTGAAGTCCAAGTCATGATGGGACATGGATCAGTACCCTGTCTCAAAACCCCAAGAAAGAAATATTTAAAAAATGTAAAACTTTTAAATATCATTTCATGATTTTTGCCTTCCATAGCAATTTTGAAATTCAAATGTTATTGTTTGAAATTGTGCACCTATGGTTAAAAATAACAGAGCAGTTAAGTTGCTTAAGAGTGTTTGATTTCCTGAAGCTACCTACTATCCACAATTCTTTTGTAATTTTTAAGAGATAATATTTTGTAAAATGTTCATGAGCTTATGTCAAACTGCCTTATATTTATGAAGCAATATATTACATGATTTACATGCTGTTAATAAAATGAAAGCAATGTCAATAATAATGAACATCAACATGCTACACTTTTCTAGTCTACTGGTAAAATCACATATGTTCTGAAAGGAAGAAATAATAAGGAGAAATAATAGTTTGCTGTGAGGATTTCAAATAGAATTCTCAGGAATGAATAGTCCTTGTTTGTGTGTGTGTGTGTGTGTGTGTGTGTGTGTGTATGTGTGTGTGTGTGTGTGTGTATGTGTGTGTGTGTGTGTGTGTGTGAGAGAGAGAGAGAGAGAGAGACAGAGAGACAGAAGAGAGAGAGAGAGAGAGAGAGAGAGAGAGAGAGACAGAGAGAGAGATTTGTATCTCAGATTACAATCTCTGCTTTAATTTTACTATTCCTGAAAAAATGTTACTTGCCTACCTAAAGGCTTATAAGTTACTTTTATCAGTAAAAAAATTACTTATTTCAACATGTTAAGAATTATTGCTATGGCACAGAACCTAGCCCCTTCAGTAGGTTTTTTCTATAAATACCAATTCTGTCTCAAGAGAAGCAACTATATATACTTGAAATATCGCTAAGCAAGAAAGCAGATGTAACACTTCTCAGTAGTACACAGTACACAGGTTACATGGAATTGATGATCAGTCTCATGTGCATGACTTTCAGAATTATATTTCAAATATAATTCTATATTTTATCTTTAAATTAATCTCAGAGTAGAATCCAGTGGTCAACATACCAAAAAGCCAATAACACATTTTAACTTGTAACAACTCCCTCAAAGTATTTGATCAGTAATTCAATATAACAGAACTTCTCTTCTATAAATGCCAAAGAATGGAAACAGTAGTATTAGTATATATGTGTATATATGCATGTATGTATCAATGGATGTATGCATGCATGCAGGTATGTATGTATGCAAAGATGAATAATTCAGGACAAATCCTCTCACTTTACAGCATTTACTTGTTTGTTTTACTGCTGAGAAAGACTACATGTTCTCTTCCTTTGTTTTAAAGACTTTTCTGAGACACCAATAATATGGCTTTCTAGTTGTTGTATCCTTAATGGTAAGGTTTTAATGGCAGAAATTATAAACTTTTTTGCATAAAATAATATGCATATTGAATTTAACCACTTTGCTGAATTTTAAATATATGTATTTCAAAACATCCATTATAGGAATTTTATTTTTTAATTCTTTTAAATATTAATTTTGATTAATATGGTATACCCCAAAGATATTTGCTACCAGGAAATATCTTGCATTTTTGTATTTACATAAGTAGTTCTTTTAGTTTTTGTTAAATTAGAAATGTATATGCTATGTCTTTGGTTATACAAATTATGTAGTGATAATTTTATCTAAGAAATTTATTTTCTCTCAATCTTTTTACATAAGAAATGAGTATAAAATTTAATTATATTTGCTGTCATGTGACACTGAGAGTCTAAAGTTCACTTTGAGAAAAGAGTATTAGACAGAAAATATACTGAGAGTTGAATGTTATTTAGACTTTCACTCAAGATTTGTTTTCTTCTGAAACTCATTCTTCCAAATCCATGTTGTACAATGGAATTAAAGTGGAAGTGCTCAGCATATAAATATTTACTTCCGGGTTCAATTACAATTGCAAACTGAGGTAAACCTGACAACTTGATGAAAGCTTATTGTGGGCAACCCTGTGTTTAGAAATACCCTTTCTCCATGGTGGAATTTTGATGTATGGTTTTGAATGAGGTTAACTAGAGGTTTCTACAATGTTATAATTTATACTGCCCCTCCTTTCTGAATAATCCTCACCTGGTAAAAGATATATTTAATACATTTAATATTTTTGATCATCGAATTGCTAGTCCTAGGTTACTTTACAAATATTTATGTGCTATCATTTCTATAGCTGTTTGAAAAGGCATATTACGTTAAAAAAAAAACAATACCTTTTAAATTACCCACAATTATCCACCAGACTGTCATGTCTCCATCTCTGTCACACCCTGTGTAGCTTCTCAGCAACTAGATTCAAAAGGCGTGGTGTTTTGAATAAGAATGTAAGACACACCTCATACATTCATAGATTTGAATGGTTACTCATCAAGGAGTGGCACTATTAGGAGGTATGGACATGTTGGAAGTGATGTGTTAATAGTCATGGGCTTTCAGGTTTACAAGACCTAAGGTAGGCCTAGTATCTCTCTGTCTTCTTGCTAACTTCAGATGTGAATGTGGAACTCTCAGTTACCCTGTTTATCTGCATACTACCATGCTTCCTGTCATTAAGACAATGGACTATAAACCTCTGAAACTTAAGCAATCTGCCAATTAAATGTTTCCATTTATAAGAGTTGTCATGCCATCTCTTCATAGCAATAGAACATTGTCTGAGACACAAATTGCTACCAGGAAGCAAAGTATTGGCTGTGATAGGCCTCACCATGCTACTTGTTCGTGGAATTTGGACTTTGGGACTTTGGATTAAGAAAGTAGGTAAATGCTTTAAGTGGGGCTTAATGGGCCATATTTGCTGCTGATTGAGGAGTTGCTGAGGAGAAGGCTATTATTATGTGGCCTGGAGATCATTTTTATGATATTTTGGCAAAGAATGTGGCTGGGTGTTGCCCTTATTTGAAGAGTCCACCTGAGGCTAATTTGAAGATTTTTCATTCAATGGCATTGTCAGAAGAGATTTCAGGGCAGCCTAGTATTAGCTCTGTCATGTGAGTATTAGTAGTGATTCTTATATAGATTTATAACAAAAAAGGGGAAAGCTGAGCAAGAAAAAATACAAACGTATAGTTTGAGGAGAAAAGGCGCACCAGAAAGTGTAATACAGCTAAGCCACTGTTCAAGGAAATAAAATGTATAAAGGAAAGCCTGATGCTAAAATAAAGGGATGGTCACCTCAGAGATCCTACCTAGCTAAGCTCTCAACTTGTTAAACGTAATTAAAGAAAAGTTTATAGCCATGGTGATGGCTGTTTGTCTTTAATCCCAACATTCAGGGGATAGCAGGAGAGTTTTAGCCTAGTCTATAGAACAAGTTCCAACACAACCAAGCTTAGACAGTGAAGGAAACCATTAAACCCAAAAAGCTGGTAAAAATATATTTGAATGGAGAGGGCCATGTTCCAAACCCAGAACCAGGAGAACTTGGTAGTTTTGGTGATGTGGTTCTGGCTTTAGAGTCAAAGATACAAGAAAAAGGATAGGGAATCTCCCTCTGAAGCTAAGAAAAGCTGCTGAGGTCAGGCATGGGTCACATCCCGAGAGGCCCTTCCCTAAAGTTGTGAATAGGAAGCATAGATTGCCTTGGAGACCACAAGATGTTGGTCATGCCAGAATTGTGGGATACCTGTCAAGAGAGTTGCTCCCAACTAATCTGTGAAGCAGCCCATGGAAGATAAGTGTGTTTCAGTGAACAAAGCTGAAAGGAGGTAGAGATCTTAAGAACAGGTGAACACCAGGCAATGAAATGCAGTGTGGATTTTTGGTCTTGCTTTGGTCCAGTGTTTCCTCATTATGCTCCCATTCCTCCTCTTTTGAAAGGTAATGTATATCCTGTATGCTGTAAAGGGGAAGCATGTGATCTGTTTCTTGACCTTGATTTTGTAGACGTTACAGTTAAGAGATTGCCATGAGTCTCAAAACAGAACTTGGACCTTTTTTTTTTAATGGTATGCTTATTTATTTTAATTTTTATTAGATATATTTCTTTACTTACATTTCAAATGTTATTCCCCTTCCCAGTTTCCTATCCATAGGCACCAATCCCTCCCCTCCCCCTCCCCCCATACGGGTATTCTCCCTATACATCCTCCTTATTTCCCACCCCTCCCCATATTCCCCTGCACTGGGTGTCCAACCTTGGCTGGACCAAGGGCTTCCCCTTCCACTAGTGCCCCAACAAGGCTATTATCTGCTACATATGCAGTTGGAGCCCTGGGTCAGTCCACGTGTAGTCTTTCGGTAGTGGTTTAATCCCTGGAAGCTCTGGTTGGTTGGCATTGTTGTTTTTATGGGGTTGTAAGCCCCTTCAGCTCTTTCAATACTTCCTTTAATTCCCCCCAAGGGGGTCCTATTCTCAGTTCAGTGGTTTGCTGCTAGCATTGACCTCTGTGTTGGACATGCTCTGGATGTGTCTCTCAGGACAGTGGCAGTTTTTGAAATTAGACTGAATTCATTTTGCATTATGATATGGCTAGAAGATTATGGGGCCACAGAGTGGGATGCACTGATTTAAATAAGAATAATCTCTATAGACTAATAGATGTTAATGCTTACTCATCAGGGCATGACACTGTTAGGAGGTGTGGCCTTGCTAGGGTAGGTCTGGCCAGGTTGGGAGAGGTGCATTACTGGAGGTGGGCTTTGAGCTTTCAAATGCCTGTCTGGTTCAGTCTCCAGTCTCTCTCTCCCCCTTCTCTGTCTGTCTGTCTGTCTCCATCACTCTCTGTCTCTCTCTCTGTCTCTGTCTCTGTCTCTCTGTCTCTCTCTGTCTCTCTGTCTCTGTCTCTGTCTCTGTCTCTCTCTCTCTCTCTCTCTCTCTCTCTCTCTCTCTCTCTCTC
>NC_046154.1:63932681-63945612 GCF_011064425.1 Rattus rattus
TTAACTGTTGTCCTGCAGCTGAAGTGGCTCGGGCGGCTACTTTTTGAGCTCTCCATGAGGGCAGCAACCAGGAGGTGGGCCTGCCTGTTTTTTCCCTGGGGCCCCTGTTCACCAGGGTCCCAGACAGTGTTGGGGTGTTTTTTCCTCCTGGAGTCAGAAATGTGGGCAGAGGTATTCTCTTCTGGTTTCCCAGGCGTGTCTCTACTAGGATATTTATATCTGAATCAGCCAATAGGATGTCATCTAAATCCATGAGAAGTAAATTGATGGGGGATATTGTTTGCAAATCATGTTCAATGACTGCTGTACAAATATTAACACAAGATAGGGCTATTTAACATTCCTTGTGTGGTCTTTCCAATGTTATCTTTTTATCCAGCAACCTCTATTGAAGTTACGCATGCGAAAGTAAACCTTTCCTTATCGTGTTCATTTTAGGAGGAAAAGTCAGTCTTTAGACAGTTCACTATGATAGGCAATTACTTAGGCAAGAAGAAGAAAGACAATGGGATTTCAGTGTTGCAAAGGACCCATTGGCTGAATAATCTTATTAATTGCTCTGAGATGTGGGAACCAAGTCCATTTGCCAGATTTTTCTTTTACATGACAAATGCCAGAGTTTTCCAGGAACAGCGCAGACTCCTCTGTAGGCCAAGCCTCCAGCTGCTCCTGGACTACCTGTTATTTTTCCCCTCCCATCCTCCTTCCTCCTGGACTATCTGTTCTAATGTCATAGTTTTTCTTTAGTCATAGACCCGTTGATAAATTCAAAATGGGTTGGGCAGTCAACCAGCATAGTGCTAATGATGTTAAGGCCTTAGCAGCAGTGGCTCCTTGGAGATAAATTTTTAGCCTCTGCTTGTTCTTGTTTATGGACAGTCCTGATGCTTGTAACTCCCTTTGATAATGTTCCTTAACTAATTTAGATTGTTTTATTAAAAGTAACCTTGACAGGTTTTGGGCCAACTCTGAAAACTGAGGGGATTAGTGCTTTCACTTTTGCAACAGATCTTATCCCCATAAATTAATTACAAAGTCCAGCCATGTATAATTTGTTTTTTCCTACCTGAACTTCAGGTCCTATATTCAACCACTTGGTACTTTTTTTTATTTGTGATAAAGTCCCAACTCCTTGAAATTGGGTCTATGTCTTTAAAGTGGCCAACATGTAGGCCAAAAAATTTTTGGAGACAATGGTGACATCTGCTATAATGTCAAACATCACTTCCAATCTCAATATTGTTTACTAGTTTTGGCCTTTGATCTTCTATAGAAGTTGCCAAAATATTTGGTTTTGGGCTTTTTGGTTTTTCAATTGTTCATAGAATTTGCCTCAGCCTCATTATCTGGTCTCAAAATAACTGTTTTTAGAGCAGTGATGTTTAATTGTCCTGAGGAAGAGAACTTCCCTGTGTTTGGAAACTTCTAGGGACCACCCCCCTCCCCCCCGGAAGATTTTTTGGTAAGGCGCTGCCTCTATTTGTCTGTTGTTGCTCACATTCTCTGGTCAAATGTCCAGAATTTTGCCACATCTTTGCATATTCCAGAATGCATAGGCCCCTTTTGGGATTAATTTGGATTTTTGCTGTTTATTCTGAGGAAACCCTGATCACCACAATTAACAAGACATTTTAAGTCTTGGACTGTTCAGGTCTCTATGGCAGCCCGTATTAATGACATATCAGGTGAATGAGGTTCTAATAACATCAGCTGTATGTCTAATCCACCTACCTATTAATGCTTGTCCCTTGTCCTCAGATGTCTGATCCCTTTTCATTCACATTTCACATTTTTTTAAAAAACAAAGACTCGATTATTGCCTTTTTCTGCTGCTGGATCTGATACATTCTTTCATAGCTGAGGCCAACCTTTGCAAAACGCCAGGTTCCTTTATTATCTTGTATGACTTGAGGAAATGGTTCAAGTCTTCCTGCACCTTTTATCCCAGGCATTTAAAGGCTGCAAGCAACAGAATGCCAAAGTTTCCTCATCACCTATAACCTCCTCTATTTTAGCAAAACAACCTTTACCAAGCAGCGACCTTTTCAGTTTTCTGAACCCTTGGCTCTATTTTGTCCTGCTATCCTTTACCTCTTCCCTTCACCATGAGAAACATTTTAAATGTGACACATGTTCCAGTATTGCTTTTGCCATATCCTTCCAGTCTTGGGGGATTATACTATGTTTAATAGCCCAAGAAGTCAGAATTTGTTGTATGACACGTTCCTTAAATTTTCTCAGATCTAACACATCTATGCCTTTTGAATTCCTGATAACCCTGTGGATGATCATCCTCTGGATGTTTTTGTTGTGTTCTGACCCAATACATTAAAATTTGTTTTCTTTTTTTTTTTTTAAAGATTTATTCATTTATTCTATATAAGTACACCGTAGCTGTCTTCAGACACACCAGAGGGGGCATAGGATCTCTTTACAGATGGTTGTGAGCCACCATGTGGTTGCTGGGAATTGAACTCAGGACCTCTGGAAGAGTAGTCAGTGCTCTTAACCGCTGAGCCATCTCTCCAGCCCTAAAATTTGCTTTCTAATAATCTTTGATTGGCTTTCTTTATCTTCTGCCTCTACCTGAAATTGAAATTTTAGAAATTCTCCCTCAAGGTCTGTGTCCATGCTTCATATCTCCTTTTTGTCAATGTTCTTTATCCTTGGAGTTCTGTATTCTGTGTTCAAGGTTCTGTATACATTTCCTTATTTGCATCATTTCTTCTGTTGAAGGGCATCTGCTTCTTTCCAGCTTCTAGGCTATTATAAATAAGGCTGCTAAACACAGGAGCATGTGTCTTTTTTTAATATTGAAGCATCTTTTGGGAATATGCCTAGGGTGGTGTAGGGATCTCGAGGTAGCACTATATCCAAAGTACAAAGGATAATAGATGGAAAATTCCAGCACAAGGAGGAACCAAACCTTTTAGAAAAACAAAAAGACAGTAACTCTTTCAACAAACCAAAAGAAGATAGATACACAAACATAATTCCACCTCTAACAACAAAAATAACAGGAAGGAGCAATCACTTTTCCTTAATTTCTCTTAATGCCAATGTACTCAATTCCCCAATAAAAGGACATAAACTAACTGACTGAATATGTAAATAGGACCCAGCGTTTTGCTGCATACAGGAAATGTGCCTCAGTAACAAAGACAGATACTACCTCAGAGTAAAAGGCTGGAAAATTTTTTTCTAAAAAAATGGTCCTAAGAAGCAAGCTAGAGTACATTCTAAATTGAATAAAATGGGCGTTCAACCAAAAGTTATCAAAAAAAAGATAAGGAAGGACTCTTCATACTTATGGAAGGAGAAATTCATCAAGATGAAACCCTCAATTTTGAACATCTATGCTCCAAATGCAAGGGCACCACATTCAAAAAACTTTAGTAAAGCCCAGAGAACACACTGTGACTCAAACAGTAATAGTAGGAGATTCTTATTACCTGATCTAGAGCCTTTTGTACCTTTGTCTCCCTCTGCTGTTCGATTCAGAACACCGCAGCCCTCTTGGACTCCTTTATTCCCAGGAAGTGACTGACTGTAGAAAGCCACAGCTTCTAATTAGCTACGGAGCGGGTTTCTGCCTTTTGTTTGGCTTGCAGCTGGCGGTGTGTGTTTGTGTTGATCTCAGGGAGCCTGGGCACAAGCAGTTGGAAGAGCTGGTCTGGCTATCCCATGTCCTGTGCATACTTGGGAGATAAAGGAGGAGTACGCCCAGACATACTCTTTTCAGGCTTAGATGCCCAGATCAGCCATCACTGTGTTTGCAGGAGAACAACCTCCAAGCAGTTGCTGTCAAGGGCCCCTCTCCATTGAATCCAACATGGTACCACCCAAGTTCCAGGTGCAGGCTGGGTGCTATCTCTGTTTGTGGATGCCTTTGCCTGGGGCTCAAGGGAGGCTCTCTGCAGCTCTTTGCAGGCCCCTCAGACCCAGTCAGTTTTCAAACCACAGCCTTCTGCAGCCTTAAATCATTGTCCCTGCTGTGTATTAGGGTATGGAGGAGGGACAATAGACTTTGATCTCAGGTCCTAATAGATATGTTGGGCACCAATTTGTTGTAATAAATCTCCAACCACAATAAGCCCATGCAAGGAATACACAGTTCAGGTACAATAATAAGCTGCATGCCTTGATTGGGCATATTTACCACTACACTACTCTATTCCCCATGTATGAGATCCCTTGCTACCTGGGGCTACTCCAGGCCATGTGGCTCTGTTCCATCTTCCTTCCACCTCCTTTTCCTTCCATCTTCCTTTGCCTCTTCTATCTTCTTGTCTGCATTTCCTCCTTCCTCTCTAAAACCTCTAGCCCTACCTTTCCTTTCCACTGCCCAATCACAGGCTCTAGCCTTTATTTGACAAACAAAATGGGGAGAAGGTTCACATGAAATCACCGAGGTACTTGATCAAAGCCTGGTTGGGGCAGCCCCTCTTGAGGAAGCAAAATTAACATCTAGATACAAACAGCACCAGGGAAATCCACAACAAGGACTGCCTGCCCTCACACTATCCCCCCTCCATGACCATCCACTGGAGAGATGATGTGGGCTTACGGCTGTGGCCTAACAACCATAGAAGTCCCCTACTAAGCCCAAGATACCTGAGTCCAACACACACTTTCCTCCTTCCTCATGTTTCCCAATCTTGTTATTTTACCCCCATGTCTCATCTGGCTGTTGATAGCCTCCCCTCCAATGCATGGAGCCCCAAATAATATCCCTTAGGTTCCTCTTTGTCCCCATGGGCATGAATGTCAAATTCACAGATCTGGAAACCTTCTGTACTGAGGCATCAGCTCTACCCCCATGTATCTGAGAACATGTGAGAACTTGATTTCTGGATGAACGTTTTCTTTCAGGCCCAGAAATGTGTGGTGAATTCTGGGATGGTTCCCTCCTCACCCCAACTCTTTTGTTCTGGTTCTTATTGACATTATTACTAATCTAAGATCTTCTCCAGAAGAAGTTACTGCCACTCACAATAAACATTGTCAGGAAAGAGAGTGTGAATGTGTCCATAACTGCCTCTCCTGCAGCCTCTCTCTTAGACCTGGCAGACTTCTTCAATGGTAATGAGGAGGAGTCTTTTGAAGGCGTCTGAATGCCTGGTGCTAACTGCAAGCCTCCCCGACCCCCAGTTCCCATGGCATGAACTTTGGGCCAGGGACACTACTGCCCTACCTCTCCCACACTTACAAGTCTTCCTCACATTTGCAGTCTCCTGTCATTGGGTGCCGAAAATCCCCTGCCTTGCAACTGCCTTTCTAGACTTAAAAGGGGGATGACCCCCAATTTTAAGGACTGCTGCCCACACAGGGCCTCCTTCCCCTAAGTCCAAATGTGACCCTCACCTGACTCTGCAGAGGTCTTGTTTCCTTAAACTTCCACACTTTTTGATGATCAAGGATTCGCCCTGCATATAAACATTGGATTTTCCTACCCAGAATACCTCTCTTACACTGGTAAAGTGGAAAGATCCCCTAACATCATTGCTGACACAGAGGTGAGAATATGTTTGTATTTTCACAGGAATCCACAATACCAGGATGGATGCCAGGATGGGACATCCAACCAGTCAGGAAAAAAAGGAGGCAGGGATGAAGCCTCTTCCTCTCAGAACTTTTGACTGAAGAGGTGGCACTTGCTGAAAGATGTCTCTATTTGCCTGTGATCCCTGTATTCATGCCATTTGCCTTATACCCTATAAAGTAAAAAAATATTTCCCAGGCCTGTGAACAACTGTCCCATTACACTAAGGGAACCTGAACCAACAAATTTTTTAAAACTATTTGGTCCTACCCAGCGAAAAGTATATCCTAGCTCAATGAGACCAGGGTACCCATTCTTACTTTTGATAAAGGGTTCATGGAAAGTGGTTTGGAACAATGTAGAAAGGTTTTTAAAACTCCTCCTGGTTAGTATCTTATGTTATAATGGGAGGCATCACCACCACCACCATCATCACCATCCTCACCACCACCACCTCCACCACCACCACCACCACCACCACCACCATCATCATCATCATCATCATCATCATCATCATCATCACCATCATCATATTGCTTAAGTATCTTGTACAGCACTTCTTTTAGCAATGCTTTATCAACAAATGTATGCTTCAACTATTGATGGATCTTAAGCATCTAGACTGAGGCCTGCCCAGGGAGGTGATTAGGGCTGGCCTCAGTAATTCTCCAGGATTCTGTTTAGTCTCTCTCCTTACACCCTGATATCCTGTCTGGGATGGCTGTCCTTTCAGGCCTGGTTGTCAATGAAGGGTAAGAACCTGTTTGACAGGTCAACATAAGACAGGCATCATCAACTATACTGTAGGCCTCCTGAGGTGGGGCAAAAGCAAAGAACTCTGACACTTACTGTGCAATAAAAAACAAAGCCAACGTGTGGAAATGTAGGAGAAACTTAGCCCAAAAGAGCATGCCACATCCTCCCTGATCCAACTGAGTATCTGCCAGCTTGGCTATAGACTCCTTATGCTTGATGAGGCAATGGAGCAAACCAATGAAAAAGAGACAGCCCCACATCGCCTGCTTGAGAGCCAATGAGATGCTGGGAGGGGATATAAAGGATTGTCCAGTTTCTGCAATAAACCAGTCTGCTTTTGTCACTTGCCTGACTCCCAGAGTCTGTGTCATTGATTGTGAGTTTTCTTACCATCATCCCCTAGGATGTTGGTTGAGGTTACAAGCAACAGTTATATAGCTCAAATGTACAGTTTTAAAACTCTGTTGTGGTATATCTTTTAACCAAAGAATTTGAGAAGTTTAAGCAGGAGAAAATCGAAGTTATTGTCTTGGGGAACAATAGACTGGCATCAAGGTGACCTAAGTCAAGAGAGCTTGTTACAGAAACATTTTTGTAAAAGACTAAAGATGCAACTGTGCCCAGATTGTGAGACCCCAATGAGACCACCATGGACTACAACTCTGATCCAAGCACAGGAGAGTCTTTATTCATGCCTGTTCTCAGGCCACAAACCTTCCTGATGCAACAAGATTGGAGAGCTGCACCAAAGTCTAGGGTAATATGGTTTATAAAGCAGAAAACACACACACACACACATACACACACATACATACACACACACACACACACACACACACACACACACACACCTATGGGGGCATTTTCAAGCTTTGACATTACATGATTGGGTAAGAGGTTAAAGGTATGTTGGCTTTAAACTGATTGGTTCATACCACCTGATCTAACCATAAGGAGGGACCACACATCCAAAAGGAGTATCATGACCTGGGAATGGCTCAGGTGTTTCTGAGCCCATCCCATCATTTTTGTTTGGCCATGGCTGCTATGTCTATTTTCCAACTGGCAGGAATAGCTCATGGTTTTCCCCAGAACTCAGGGCAGGCAGGAAGTCTCTCTGAGGACAAAAGTATATAATGGAGTACAAAAAGGAAAATGGAGTTCATCTGCTACCTCCATCCTTTCACACAAGGACCAACAGGTTCATAATCTATCCATGATTGGTCTCAGTCCCAGCAGATCAGACTCTCATAGCTCAGCAGACCTGCTCCTTCTTGCCTGTGAACAGTGTCTCTCAAACTCACCACAGCATGGCTTGAAGTCTTTCTCATATTTCCCTAAAGCTTTATCAGTGGTCTCCTGGAAAGAACATTGAAGAAACCTTGTGTAAGACCCCTGATCCTCTGTCAGTGATACTTATTTCAAGACACCCTGGAGTGAGACACAGAACTGCAGATCGATGCAAAAGCAAGAGGTTTATTTTCTGGAACATCTGGATGAACCTTCCATTAGTCCCTCAAGGTGAATGACTAGAAGGTGACTCTGAATGGCTATTACAAGCAGTTTTTTTTTTTTAAATTGGATACTTCTTTATTTACATTTCAAATGTTATTTTCTTTTCCAGTTTCCTTTCCATAAGTCCCCTAACCCCTCCCCCTTCTCTTCTTCTATAAGGATCTTCTCCTCACCATTCACTCTGCTACATATGCAGTTGGAGCCATGGATCAGTCTATGTATAGTCTTTGGGTAGTGGTTTATTCCCTGGGAGCTCTGGTTGGTTGGCATTGTTGTTCTTTTGGGGTTGCAAGACTCTACAGCTCTTTCAATCCTTTCTCTTAATTCCTCCAACAGGAGTCCTGTTCTCAGTTCAGTGGTTTGCTTCTAGCATTCACCTCTTTTTTTTGACATTTTCTGGTTCTGTCTTTCAGGAGAGATCTGTATCCAGTTCCTGTCAACATGTACTTCTTAGCTTCATCAATCTTATCTTGTTTTGGTGGCTGTATATATATATATATATATATATATATATATATATATATATATATATGTGTGTGTGTGTGTGTGTGTGTGTGTGTGTGTGTGTGTGTGTGTGTGTGTGTGTGTGTACATAAATATATATATGTATATATGTGCCACATGTGGGGCAGGCTCTGAATGGCCATTGCTTCAGTCTCTGTTGTAAACTTTGCCTCAATATCCCCACCTATGGACAGTTTTGTTCCCTCTTTTAACAAGGAGTGAAGATTCTGCATGTTGGACATCCTAGTTCTTGAGTTTCATGTAGTCTGTGGATTGAATCTTGGGCAGTTTGAGCTTGTGGGCTATATCCATGTATCAGTGAGTGCATACCATGGGTATTTTTGTTATTGAGTTATCTCCTCAGGATGATATTTTCTAGTTCAATCCATTTACCTATAGAATTTTGTGAAGTGATTGGTTTTGATAGCTGAGTAGTACTCCATTGTGTAGATGTATTACATTTTCTGTATCCATTCCTCTGTTGAAGGACATCTGGGTTCTTCCCAGCTTCTGGCTATTATAAATAAGGCTACTATGAACATAGTGGAGCATGTGTCTTTTGTTGTATGTTGGAGCATCTTTTGGGTATATGCCCAGGAGAGTTATAGCTGGGTCCTCAGATAGTGGAATGTCCAATTTTCTGATGAACCTTCAGTCTGATTTCCAGAGTGGTTGTACCAGTTTGCAATCCCACCAACAATAGAGGAGTGTGCCTCTTTCTCCACATCCTTGCCTTTATCTACTGTCACCTGAGTTTTTACCTTAGTCATTCTGACTGGTGTGAGGTGGAAACTCCCGGATTGTTTTGATTTGCATTTCCCAGAAGACTAAGGATGTTGACCATTTCTTTAGTTACTTCTCAGCCATTCTATATTCATTAGCTGAAAATTCTTTGTTTGGCTCTGTACCCCATTTTTAATAGGGTTATTTGGCTCTCTGGAGTCTAACTTCTTGAGTTCTTTGTATATTTTGGATATTAGCCCTCTATCAGATGTAGGATTGGTAAAAATCTTTTCCCAATCTGTTGGTTGCCATTTTGTCCTAATGACTGTCCTTTGCCTTACAGAAAGTTTGGAGTTTTATGAGGTCCCATTCATCAGTTCTTGATCTTAGAGCATAAGCCATTGGTGTTTTGTTCAGGAAATTTTCTCCAGTGCCCTTGTGTTCGAGGTTCTTTCCCACTTTTTCTTCTATTAGTTTGATTTTATCTGGTTTAATGTGGAGGTCCTTGATCCACTTGGACTTAAGCTTTGTACAGGTTGATAAGCATGGATCGATCTGCATTCTTCTACATGCTGACCTCCAATTAAACCAGCACCATTTGCCGAAAAGACTTTCTTTTTTTCCATTGGATGGTTTTTAGCTTCTTTTGTCAAAGATCAAGTGACCATAGGTGTGTGGATACATTTCTGATTCTTCAATTCTTTTCCATTGATTTACCTGCCTGTCTCTGTACCAATACCATATAATTTTCGTTACCATTGCTCTGTAATACAGCCTTAGGTCAGGGATGGTGATTCCCCAGGAAGTTCTTTTATTGCTGAGGGTAGTTTTCGCTACCGTGGGTTTTTTGTTAATCCAAATGAATTTGCAAATTGCTCTTTCTAACTCTATGAAGAATAGAGTTGAAATTTTGATGAGGATTGCATTGAATCTGTATATTACTTTTGGAAAAATGGCCATCTTTACTATATTAATCCTGCCAATCCATGAACATGGAGGATCTTTCCATCTTCTGAGATCTTCTTCAACTTCTTTCTTCAGAGACTTGAAGTTCTTGTCATACAGATCTTTCGTTTGCTTGGTTAGAGTCACACCAATTTATTTTATATCGGTTGTGACTATTGTGAAGAGTGTCATTTCCCTAACTTCCTTCTCCGCCTGTTTATCCTTTGAGTAGAGGACAGCTATTGATTTGTTTGAGTGAATTTTATAACCAGTCACTTTGCTTAAGCTGTTTATCAGGTTTATGAATTCTATGGTATACAGACAGAAGAGTCTTGCTCCATGGTGCTTTCTTGTGCATTGCTGATACTATAAGTATGGCAATGTATTATACAAAAGATCTTACCTTCTAATTGACTGGGAATTTTCCTGAACCTCACAATGAGAGTGAATGCAACTTTAGGAAATTTCAGATTTAAACATGCTATCCCACTGTGCACTTAACTTGGTGGTTTGACATACTTTTCAGGGAATAAGGTATAAACAAAAGGTATTTTCCTTGTTTTTACTTGTTATCAACTTATAAAGCCTATCCTGATACATAGCTATAGTTGTAATTCATGTACTTTTCCAAGTCCCACCCAGAAACTGCATGAGTATCATTTGCTGAAAGCATGAAATTCAGAGGCTTAAAGCAACCTTCTAAAATTAATATGCCATTATGGATATCGATTAATAAACAGTAATGTTTGTGAGTATTTGCTTTGATCAATTGAAGCCAGTGGCTTCATTCTTTGTAAAACTGTTAAAGATTTCTACACAGTATCCCATTCCATACCCATGTGATGTTTTCCCTGATGTTCCATAAAGACAGTAAAGCTGTTTCTTTAGTCCAGCCAGGAAAATACAATCAGAAAAGAGAGTGAAACAATCAGAGTACACAGATAGACACATACACAGAGACAGAAGGCAGAAACACAGGAGAGAAACACAAGACAGCCTTCAGGCAGTTACAGATTCAAAAGTAGGCAATAGATAGAGGATTGAAAGCACAGAGAACATAAATTAGAGAATTGCAATTTGGACTTATCCTTAGTTAAGTCATTCTGAGGTAAAGGCTTCCATTTCTTTCCTTAACTCAGATTCATTATTAATTACCAATATGTTTAATCAGTTCTCAAGTGGAAGATCTATTAGCTGGTGACATGTCTTTTTTTAGATAAGCATAGTACGCGGAAGAATAAAACTACAATGGGAAACAAGTCTCCCTGCCATCTTATAAAGTTTCCATGGCCTCAGGAATCTGTACTTTAGGACAGATGCCCAGTTCTGGCCTTCTGTTTTTTGAGCTCTCACCTTCATCTGAGCTGCAATTCATTTAATGTGTCACAACCAGCACAACAGGTTTTGAACCTCAAATTCACCTGAGAAACCTGGGCCTCATTACAGTCATGAAAAGAGTTGATTTCCCAGGTGGAATCTCTAGAGACTTAGGTAATGCTGGAATCTTCTTCCTAGCTTATGCAGACGTGCATGTGTGTACAGAGAAAATTATACAAAACAACAAAGAGCCCATCTGTGAATAAATGACTGAACAGTGTCTACTGTATTGTAGTTCTATCTCGTGTTTCCTTCCTCTCTCTCTCTCTCTCTCTCTCTCTCTCTCTTTCTTTCTTTTCTTTCTTTTCTTTTTTTTTTTGAAAAAATCTAGACAGATTTCTATAGAAGTTTCTCTATTTTACCTCTCCATTCAAGCAGTAAATAATCTTGTTCCTTAATCTAACATTTTTTTTAATTCCTAATTTTCTTTGCCTGAGTCATCCAACTCCTTAACCTTTATTCAAGCCTGATATTCTATGTCCCACAGGTTCTCTATGAGTTGTTATTATTTGCCTTGCTGCATTTTCTTTCCAGGGTGTTTATGTTTTATTATTTTTTTCATGTTTCCAACCTTTTTTTGAACTCAGTTTTCATACCCTATATTGTTGTCCTCTTGTCCTTCAGGCATCTGCTTTTTTTTTTTTTTCTTGCCCGGGAATCATTTTTTTCCTCTCTACTTCAAGTTGATTTACATGGTCTACAGGTTTGATCTCTTTGATCATACCTCTAGTTTTGCAGTTCTGTATCTTGGATATCAGTAAATTGCCCTCATTAGGGGATACATAAATGTTTGTGGTTTGAGCCAAAGGCATTTGATGTTTTTTTACATTGTTTTGGGAATTTGAACTGAGCATCAGAGTTCAGAGGATCGCTCTCTTTTGTGCATTTTAACCTAGGGAGGTAGACTGGCAATGTGAGAAGGGAAGGATAACTGAGATCTGAAGAGTTCAGAACCCAGGTGCAGTGTCCTATTACATCGAGTTCTGGTCTAGTCTGGCAGCAAAATAGTCGGGAAGCTGTGCGGGGTAGGTCCTGGGCATCCTGACAGCTGCAGTTGTGTGGAAGGCAGCCTGTAACAGAGTTGGAGGAGTGGTTCCTGATCGGGAGGGCGGTCACACCTGACTGATCCGAGGAGTTTAAGAAAAAGACAAAATAAAAACAAGTGAACCATCAATCAAACACACAAGCAAACAAAAATTCAAACCACCAACAACAACAAAAACTCTGTGAAGAATTGGGAAACTAATTATTTAAAAGGTCCCGAAGTATGTAGGATTAAAAGAATCACGTAGCAGGAAGCTGCTGAATATTGGGCGGGACCAGAAGGGGTTGATTGGAGGAACCTGGCGGGAGTGACAGGAAATTCCGCCATTCCATCATTCTCTGGATATCTCGGGTTCTCGTGGTCTGTAAGTCCTTCTTGTGTAATACTCATCATGAGTATTTGGGATACCTGAAATCTTCTCAAGCTGCAGTTGCTTTCGTTGGCTTTCTAGAATATTCAGCAGCTGGTCCAGTCACCTGCTAGGTCAGAGAAGCTGCTGTGGTGAGAAAAGTGCAGGAACAGAA
>NC_046154.1:63945712-64004730 GCF_011064425.1 Rattus rattus
TTGGATTGGTATTTTGATGGGGATTGCATTGAATCTGTAGATCGCTTTTGGTAAAATGTCCATTTTTACTATATTAATCCTGCCAATCCATGAGCATGGGAGATCTTTCCATCTTCTGAGGTCTTCTTCAATTTCTTTCTTCAGTGTCTTGAAGTTCTTATTGTACAAATCTTTTACTTGCTTGGTTAAAGTCACACCGGGTACGATTCCCTCACTTCTTGAAGAAAAGAGTGAACTTCTCTTCCATTGAGGAGAAAACCCTGTAGTTTTACATTCCTGGTTTCCTACAACTTATCTTCGACCCACAAGAACCTTTTCCTTCTACTGATAAAATAGATTTTATGGATGTTTCTAGTGTTTAGGATGTTAGTGTTTTGATAGTGTAAACGAAACTGTCAAAAGTTTTACAGAATATAGATTAGATTGTTTAGATATGCAAAATGCGATTACATTGCAAGACTGTATAGAATAATCTCAGTACTCAGAAAACTGGGACATGTGTATTCCTTTACATTGGAAGTCCATCAAAGGACCATTCTAAGACATGGGCTCCATTTCCCTCTTCTGGCTTACATGAACACTGCACATATATACCTGGGACAAGAATTGGAGGGTGGAAATCCTGGGAAGAGAGAGGGATGTAGGAAGAAGAAGCAGATGCAGGACATTTAGAAGTGGTGGTGGTGAAGAAATGGATGGGAACAGGAGCAAATAGGTAAAGAGCTATGGCAAATCATAAGCTTGAATAGTCTGAAGTTTAAATGATAGCTGGGAGACTGGTACAATCAAAGGCCTAAGATTTAAACTATACAGAAATCTCCCTGTCATGATTTGTAACACTGGTGGTGGTTCCAAGAAAACCTTCTGCTATACTCATGTTTGTAAACCTATTTGACTGCTGATATATAACATTTACCAAATGTGCCTCTGCTATTTAAGTCAAATCAGATATTGATTTGTTACTCCCAATATCTTCAAGACATCATTGACCTGACATGTTTTACATAAAGGACAGATTATAGATCAAAGGTTCTGTGGTTGGTTCAGTGTGTACATTACTCCTTCGAATCTTGCCTACACCTTCCCATAACACAGGACTGGAACAAAGGAATGAAGGTTCTTGCAGGTACCAGATCACCCTCTTTATATTCAATGAGTTTGTCAGTCTTGTATTTAGAAATAAAGACTTGTCAGTTTGTGGAGAGCAATTAGGAAAATGACACCCTTTACAATAGTCCTAAATTACATAAAATACCTCGGTGTGACTTTAACCAAGCAAGTGAAAGATCTGTATGACAAGAACTTCAAGTCTCTGTAGAAATAAATTGAAGAAGATCTCAGAAGATGGAAAGATCTCCCATGCTTATGGATTGGCAGCATTCATATAATAAAAGTGGCCATTTTGTCAAAAGCAATCTACAGGTTCAATGCAATCCTGACGAAAATTCCAACTCAATTCTTCATAGAGCTAGAAAGAGCAATTCGCAAATTCATTTAGAATAATAAAAATACCAGGATAGCAAAAACTATCCTTAACAATAAAAGAACTTCTAGGAGAGTCACCATCCCTGACCTCAAGCAGAATTACAGAGCAATAGTAATAAAAACTGTATGGTATTGGTACAGAGACAGGCAGGTAGATCAGTGGAATAGAATTGAAGACCCAGAAATGAACCCACACACTTATGGTCACTTGATCTTTGACAAAGGAGCTAAAACCATCCAATGGAAAAAAGATAGCATTTTCAACAAATGGTGCTGGTTCAACTGGAGGTCAGCATGTAGAAGAATGCAGATCGATCTGCTCTTATCACCCTGTACAAACCTTAAGTCCAAGTGGATCAAGGACCTGTACATCAAACCAGATACACTCAAACTAATAGAAGGAAAAGTGGGGAAGAGTCTCAATCACATGGGCACTGGGTAAAATTTCCTGAACAAAACACCAATGGCTCATGCTCTAAGATCAAGAATCGACAAATGGGACCTAATAAAACTGCAAAACTTCTGTAAGGCAAAGGACACTGTTATTAGGACAAAACAGTAACCAACAGATTGGGAAAAGATCTTTACCAATCCTATATCTGATAGAGGGCTAATATCCAAAATATACAAAGAACTCAAGAAGTTAGACTCCAGAGAGCCAAATAACCCTATTAAAAATGGGGTACAGAGTCAAACAAAGAATTTTCAGCTAATGAATATCAAATGGCTGAGAAGCACCTAAACAAATGTTCAATATCCTTAGTCATCAGGGAAATGCAAATCAAAACAACACTGAGATTTTACCTCACACCAGTCAGAATGGCTAAGATAAAAGACTCAGGCAACAGCAGATGCTGGTGAGGATGTGGAGAAAGAGGAACACTCCTCCATTGTTGGTGAAATTGAAAACTGGTACAACCACTCTGGAAATCAGTTTGGAAGTTCCTCAGAAAATTGAACATTCTACTACCTGAGGATTCAGCTATATTTCTCCTGGGCATATACCCAAAGGATGTTTCAACATACAACAGAGACACATGCTCCACTATGTTCATAGCAGCCTTATTTATAATAGCCAGAAGCTGGAAAGAGCCCAGATGCCCTTCAACAGAGGAATAGATTCAGAAAATGTGGTACATCTACACAATGGTGTACTGCTCAGCTATCAAAAACAACTTCATGAAATTCATAGGCAAATGGATTGAACTAGAACATATCCTGAGTGACGTAACCCAATGACAGAAAAACACACATGGTATTCACTGACTGATAAGTGGATATTAGCCCAAAAACTCCAATTACCCAAGATGCAATCCAGGGATGACATGAAGCTCAAGAAGAAGGATGATGAAAATGTGGATGCTTCGCTCCTTCTTAAAATGGGGAACAAAAATATCCGTAGGGGGGATATGGTGGCAAAGTTTAGAGCAGAGACTGAAGGAATGGCCATTCATAGTCTTCCCCACATATGGCTCATATATATACATCCTCCAAAAGTAGATAAGATTGATGAAGCTAAGTAGTGCATGCTGACTGGAACTGGATATAGATCTCTCCTGAGAGACACAGCCAGAATATGTCAGATACAGAGGCTAATGCTAGCAGCAAACCACTGAACTGAGAACAGGACGCCTCGTTGGAAGAATTAGAGAAAAGATTGAAAGAGCCATGGGCTTACAACCCCATAAGAACAACAATGCCAACCAAACTTCGGGGACTAAACCATCACCCAAAGATCTATACATGGACTGACCAATGGATCCAACTGCATATGTAGAGGAGGATGGCCTTGTTGGGCACCAGTGGAAGGAGAAGCCCTTGGTCCTGTCAAGGTTGGACACCCAGTGTTAGGGATTGTCAGGGAGGTAGTAAAGGGGGGGTGGATGGGGAGGGCACACCCTTATAGAAGAAGGGGGGAACAAATAGGTGGCTTATGGACAGGAAACTAGGAAAGGGAATAACATTTGAAATGTAAACAAAGAAATATTCATTAAAATACGCTGAGTCATGGGATAATCAATACTGATCCTAGGGTAAATGGCTGAAATTATTTGCAATTCCTAAGGAACTATCTTATAGAAGTAAAAGACTGGACTTCCATCTCCAAAAAAAAAAAAAAAAAGCTATCTACTTACCTGTCTCCAGCAGAGGAAGAGGGAGGAGGACTTGTCCACTTGCAACCATCATTAACTCCTAGTTATTCTTCATACAGGATTGAGCTAATTTCCATATTTGGGCAAGGTGGACATTATAGAATTGAACACATGCTTTAATAAAGGTACATTACAGGGGTTGGGGATTTAGCTCAGTGGTAGAGCGCTTGTCTAGCAAGCCCAAGGCCCTGGGTTCGGTCCCCAGCTCCGGGAAAAAAAAAATAAAGGTACATTACTGCATCCAGACATCAAATGTTCATGTTATATTCTTTATTGTTTGCTTCCTTTGTCATATCATGCATTCTCAGAGACCTAAAGACAAGAACATTTATGACTATTTTAGAGAGTATATTCTATTGCAGTTAAAGTTCATTTTTCTTCGATATAGGTTGGTTACATTTGCCTGAATGTATGCAGATGCGCTATGTATTCCTCCTGCCAGTAGTGTTCAGAAGAGATCATTGGATTTTAAAGAACCAGTTTTAGCAATCCACTGTGTAGAGCCTTGTGGATACTCAGAAACAAATATCATAATAGAAGACTTTAAAAGATATTACACCAATCAAACTGCACACAAAATTTCAAATGAAGTGATGGTAGCAAATCTTCAATTTGCTTTTAAGTTCTCTGAAAATCAATGAAAATTCATGAAGGGAAGAGCCTTTCTAAATGTGAGCGTTTATAGTAAGTCATTCTGTAGATTGTCTTTGGAAGAGCAGCAATTCATACCTTCAGACACATCTCCATAAAACATTTAGAAAACATTTGCCCTTCAATAATTTCTTACCTCATCTATATCACAAATTATATCTTAATTACTTCCTTTTTAACCTAGGAAAGCATTTTTGTTCAATAGCAAATGGGTAATTTTTCATTCCAGGGTCTGTTAACCTTTAAGGATGTGACTCTGGACTTCTCACTGGAGGAATGGGAATGTCTCCGTTTTATTCAGAGGACATTGTACATAGATGTGATGATGGAGAATTACAACTTGTTTGTTGGTAAGAATGCACTTCTTGTTTTATTCCTCTCTGAAATGTTTAGAGACCCCCTGAATGAAGGAAATTCTGGTTAAAATCCTAACATTTTAGTGTGTTTCATTTACACTTCTCTGCTTTCTTTAGAAAAGTAATCAGTATTGTGTGCTTTGAGATCTCTCCATAGGACTAGTCTATCTTGCTTCAGTCAGAACTTAAAGTTCAAAGAAAGTAAACATTCGTGGGGTTGGGGATTTAGCTCAGTGGTAGAGCGCTTGCCTAGCAAGCGCAAGGCCCTGGGTTCGGTCCCCAGCTCTGGAAAAAAAAAAAAGAAAGTAAACATTTGGAAGGGATCATATGTCTATACATATACTATACTATAGTTGGAGTATTTTAACCTTACTATCACTGTAAAATACTCCTTTATGATTTTTAAAAAAATGCACATGTTTTCAAGTGTATATAAAGCTGTTGATTTGGAGAATTGTTTTGTTTTTTGTTTTGTTTTTTTTAATTTGGTTTCTGTGTTTACTTCTGGGACAGCATGATCTTTATTCTAGCATTTTGGATGTTGAAACAAACCAATTTAGTGGTTTCCATGAGAATGCCAGTTACATAAATTTATACCTGACCCAAGCTATGCAGTGTCATTCTGAATCAAATCGTAACCACAAAATTAGAGATACATGGTCCACAAATCTACTTTCTAAAATTTTATTAAAGATTGATCATGTATTTGTCTTTGCTTCTGCAAAGTACAATTTTATTTTTTCATTATTTATTGGTTATTTTATTTATTTACCTTTCAAATTTATTCCCCATCCTATCCCTCCTTCGCCTGCTTCTGTGAGAATGCGCCACCCACAGATCCCCCATTCCTTTCTCACTGCCCTAGGAATCCCCTATGTTGGGGCATTAAGCCTTCACAGGACCAAGAGCCTCTCCTCCCTTTGATGCCCAATAAGGCAATCCTCTTTTACGAATGCATGTGGAACCATGGGTCCCTCCATGTGTACTCTTTGTTTAGTGGTTTAGTCCTTGAAAGTTCTGGGGGCTCTGGTTGGTTGATATTGTTATCTTCCTATGGGGTTGTAAACCATTTCAGCTCCTTTCATCCTTCCCCTAATTCCTCCATTGGAGTTCCTGTGCTCAGTATGATAGTTGACTGCAAGCATCCATATCTATGTTGGTGAGGCTCTTCCAGAGCCTCTCAGGAGCCAGCTATATCAGGTTCCTGTCAGCAAGCACTTTATGGCATCATCAATAGTGTCTGGGTTTGGTGTCTGCATACTGAGAGGATTTCTAGGTGGAGCAGTCACTGGATGGCCTTTCCCTCAGTCTCTGCTCCACTCTTTGTCCCTGTATTTCCTTTCTGGGTTAATATTTTTGAGATTGGTGGGTGGTACAATTTTAAAATAAGATTTAGAGGGCTATTTTCATTTCCTGTCATTTAATATAGATCAGATTTGAGGTTCTTCTGATGATCCATTTCATGATAAAACAAAACCAACCAACCAACCAACCAAACAAACAAACAAACAAAAAAACCCCTCTGTTGAGATCATGAATTCCTGAGAATGTATAGTTTACCTAAAACTTCAGCAAACACCAGTTATTGAATCAATTAGTCCTCATTTCAATAATCCCTATCATTTCTAATTTCCTTTTTTTTCCCCAGAAAATCATCACATGTGTGGAAAGTATGGGAAGGTCTTGAAACAAGACAAACAGCACATTGACCATGATCATGTGAATATACAAGAGAACTCTTCTAAATGTAATGAGCTTAGCAATATGATTCATGAATCCACCCAAAGTATGCCTTATAAAACTCACCACAGAGATGCTTCTCTTCAATCCATAAACCTAACAAGACATAAAACTTGGAACACTAAAGAAGTTTGCAAATATAAAGAATGTGTAAACTGTTTAAATGTGTGTTCTATCATTATTCTCAATGAAGGAATCCACAGAGAGAAGAAAGAACACAACAGAAATTCAGAATTTGATAATGTTTTTGTCTCTAAACATAAACTCATGCTGAAACAAAATAATAGTGGTGTGAACCCTTACAAATGTAGTGAATTTGACAAATGCTTAACCAAGAATGGCAATTTTTGAAGTCAGCAGAGAATTCACCCAGGAAACTAACCTTATAAATACAGTGAAAGTGACAAATGCTTTATCCAACAATCCCATCCTAGTATTCGTCAAAGAATTCGAAAAGGAGATAAAGTTTATAAATGCAGTGAATGTGACAAATGTTTTACACACAAAGTTGGTTAGAAAATTCATACAGGAGAGAAACAGTACAAATGCACTGAATGTAACAAATGCTTTACACATAAAGCTAGTCTGAGACGTCATCAGAAAATTCATACAGGAGAGAAACCTTACAAAGGCAGTGAATGTGACAAATGCTTTGCCAACAAACACCATCTGAAAAGTAATCAAAGAATGCACACAGGAGAGAAACTTTACAAATGTTTTGTATCTGAAAAATGCATTACTATATCAGTCTGAGAAATCATCAGAACTTTGATACAGTAGAACAACTTTATAAATCAAGTGAAAGAGAATCCTTTATGAAGAAATATCATCTCAAAATTCATTAGAGAATACATGTAAGAATCATAACAAATGCTATATAGGCAGAAATACCTTTGACTTCATTTTGTGTCAGAGAAAACATCTAAAATTTTTTTGTGGAGAAAGTATTTCTGATTAGAAAATTGTTACACATGTTTAATTCTGGGTGTATTCTTTGCAGCACTTGCAGCTCTGCAGTAGAGCATTAATATGATTATGAAAAACTTGTTAAAACCTTCATGTAATGTTCAAATCTTAGATAATATCAGGTATGTATGGTGGGAGAAACTCTGAAAATGTGACAATGTTGGAAAGCATTAAACTTATACCTGTTAACCCACAAATATTACAAGATAAAGACAAGTGAGTAGCTTTCAGAAGAAGGTTAAATATCTAATAAAACTAGCAGCATTCTGTATATATATTTCAAGTGAATAATTTTAGACAAATTATACTTATAAGAGTATTTGACAAACTGAGTCACTGAGACTGCATGTTGTTTATCCTATAATATGCCTACAGATGTGAAGTGTGTTTTAAGTATTCAGTATTCATAATTCTTATCAAATGATGGTTTTGTGTTTCAGGATAACAACTATGAGTCCTTCATGCTCTGATCAACAACTCCTTCCCCTTTGTCCTGTAAATAAAGATGAATGATTCAACAAGTTTGACTTGAGTGTTTTCAGTTTTCACTTGGGATACTTAGATGAATACATGTTGCATCTTCCCAGGAAATGTCTCTCATAAAACATACGGTGAAGTCATGAATATTATCTGCAACTAATAGTAGTGATTTTCAATGGTGGGCAACAAACCTCTTTGGGGCTAGAATGATCTTGTATAGGTGTTACACAAGATTATTAGAAAATACACATTATATGTCATATTAATAATTTGAATTGTATGTCAGTGATTATCATCACAAAGATTAGAAACTCTGTATTAGAGATGATGATTTGTGCTAGCTGAAATAGGAAAGATTCTGTTCAATGTTCCAGGCTTACTGCCATAGGAGTACAAGGTTAAGTTAAAAAAGGCATGAAACAGACAACATGTAGAGGCTTTCAGAGCCTCAGCAGTAAGTCTGCTTTCTCTCTGATTTCAAGGGAATGAGAGAAAAGTCTACCAAAATAAATGAAAATATGGATTCACCATTTTCAGGGTTAGCCATCCAGACTGTGCTCTGAAATCATTAATACCACTTAATTGAACAGAACTCCAATAACTCTCAGAATAATGCTATCCATTGACACATATTACAGATCATTATGGTGTCCTTTCTTGTTGTACCTTTATACTGTACTCTACCACAAGGAATGAATTAGATTTCTGTTCTTTTCTTAAATCATTTACAGAATGCTAATATTTTATACATGTCAGAATGTACATTCTGAAGAAAAGCTCAAAAACTCCCTACTAAGCTATTATCTTCATGTTAATTTCAAGTATGAATCCATTCAGACAAATATCGTGAATCTGTAAACTTGAAAGACATATCATTTGTATAGTAGAAGAAGTAGATGTTCATATACAGTTTACAAATTCAACCATCCTGGAAATACATTTTGAAGTACTGAAAAAAGATGACAAAAATCTTTACTCCAAGCTAAAGCATTATATTTATAATACTTATACTAAATTCAGGAAGGTTCAGAAAATTATGATCTTAGAAAAAATATCATATGTTACAATGAACAGTTCCATATCACTATATAATTTTTCTCCAGTCTCTTGAGGGTTAGGTGCAACCTCTCTGACTGAACCCAGACCCAGAAGTCCTTTGCTGTGTATGTGTTGGGGATCTCATCTCAACTGGTGTATGCTGCCTAGTTGGTGATCCAGTGTCTGAGAGATCTTAGGGGTCCAGGTTAATTGAGACTGCTGGTTCTCCTACAGGGTTGCCCTCCTCTTCAACTTCCTACAGCTTTTCCCTAATTCAACCACAGGGTTCATTTGTAGGGTACACATATCTGCATCTGACTCTTTCAGCTGCTTGTTGGGTCTTTTGGCAGTCATGATAGGTCCCTTTGTGTGAATGCCCCATACCCTCAGTAACAATGTCAGGTCTTGGGGCCTCCCCTTGACCTGGATCCCACTTTGGGCCTTTTGATGGACTTTCTTTTCCTCAGGTTCTTCTTCATTTCCATCCCTGCAGTTTTTTCAGACAGGAAGAATCATGGGTTAGAGCTTTGACTGTGGGATAGCAACCTCATGCCTCACTTGATTCCCTGTCATTTTGCTCAAGGTGTGCTCAACAAGTTCCCTCTCCCCACTGTAGGGCATTTCATTTAGGGTCCCCCATTTGAGTTCTGAGAGTCTCTTGGTCTCTAGTACATTCTAGAGGGTACTTCCAACCTCTTTCCTCCTGAGGTCACCTGTTTCCATTCTTTCTGCTGGCCTTCAGGGCTTCAGTCCTTTCCCCCACCCAATACTAGATCATGTTCCTCTCTCCTCTCACCCCCATCCCCTTTCCCTCCTTTACTCCTCCATCCTCCACCCTTGTGGTTGCTTTCTTCTCCCTCCCAAGTGGGAGCAAGGCATCCTTACTTGAGCCCTTCAGTTGTTGACCTTTTTGAGTTCTGTGGACTGAATCTAGTATATTCTGTACTTTTTAATTTTTTTTGCTAGTATCCACTTATTAGTGAGGATATACCATGCTTGTCCTTTTGGGTCTAAGTTACCTCACTCAGGATGATATTTTCTAGTTCCATCCATTTGCCTGCAAAACTCAGGATGTCCTCATTCTTAATAGCTGAGTAGTATTCCACAGTGTAAATGAATCATTTTCTGTATCCATTATTCTGTTGTGGAATATCTGGGTTGATTCTAGCTTGTGGCTATCAAGAATAAGGCTGTTATGAAGATAGTAGAATACTTGCCTCTGTGGCATGGTAGGGTATCTTTTGGGTATATTCCAAAGAGTGGAATTTCTGGGTCTTTAGGTAGGTCTATTTCCAATTTTCTGAGGAACATCCAGATTGATTTCTAGAGTAGTTTTACCAGTTTGCAATCCCACCAGCAATGGAGGAGTGTTCCTCTTTCTCCGTATACATGAAAACATGCTTTGTCACCTGGGGTTTTGATCTTAGCCGTTCTCACTGGTGTAAGGTCATTTTGATTTGCATTTCTCTGATTGCTAAGGATTTTGAACATTTCTTTAGGTGCTTCTCAGGTATTTGAGATTCCTCCATTGTGAATTCTGTTTAGTTCTATACCCCATTTTTCGATTGGATTGTTTGGTTTTTTGTTGGTTAGCTTCTTGAGTTCTTTATATATTTTGGACATTAGCCCTCTAGTAGATATGGGGTTAGTGAAGCCTTTTCCCAATCTGTAGGTTGCTGATTTGTCTTATTGACTAGATCCTTTGCCTTACAGAAACTTTCCAGTTTCATGAGGTCCCATTTATCAATTCTTGATCTTAGAGTGTGGGCCATTGGAGTTCTTTTAAAGAATTTTCCCCCTGTGCCAATGAGATCCAAGCTCTTTTTCTTCTATTAGATTGAGTGTATCTGGTTTTATGTTGAGGACTTTGATCCACTTGGACTGGAGCTTTGTGCAAGGTGACAAATATGGGTCTATTTTCATTTTTCTACATATGGACACCCAGTTAGATTAGCGTTGTTTGTTGCTTTCTTTTTTCCATTGTATATTTTTAGCTTCTTTGTCAAAGATCAAGTGTGCATTAAGTGTGTGGTTTTATTTCTGGGTCTTCAATTGTATTCCATTGATCAATGTGTCTGTACCGATACCATGCAGTTTTTTTAATCAATATTGCTCTGTAGTAGAGCTTGAGGTCAGGAATTCTGATTTCCCCCAGCTTTTCTTTCATGGTAAAGAATTGTTTTCCCCATTCTGGGTTTTATGCCTTTCCAGATGAATTTGAGAATTGCTTTTTCCATATCTTTGAAGAATTGTGTTGAGATTTTGATGGGGATTGCATTGAATCTGTAGATTGCCTTTGGTAGGATGGCCATTTTTACTGTATTAATTCTGCCAATACATGAACATGGGAAATCTCTCCATCTTCTGGGATTTCTTTCTTGAGAGATTTGAAGTTATTGTCATACAGATCTTTCACTTGTTTGGTTAGAGTTACCCCAAGATATTTTATATTACTTGTGGCTATTGTGAAGGAAATTGTTTTTCTAATTTATTTCTCAGCCTGTTTATCATTTGTATAAAGGAAGGCTACTGATTTACTCAATTAATTTTATGTCCAGCCACTTTGCTGAAGTTGTTCATCTTCTGGAGAAGTTGTGTGGTAGACTTTTTGCTGTCGCATATGTATACTATTATATCATCTGAAAATAGTGATACCTTAATTTCTCCTCTGCCAATTCGTAACCCCTTGATCTCTTTTTGTTGTTTTATTGTTCTATCTAGCACTTTTAGTACTATATTGAATATATATGGGGAAAGTGGGCATCCCTGTCTTGTCCAAGATTTTAGTGGGATTGCTTCAAAATTCTCTCCATTTAATTTGATGTTGGCTGTTGGTTTGCAGTAGATTGCTTTTATTATATTTAGATATGGGCATTGAATTCCTCATCTCTCCAATACTTTTAACATAAAGTAGTGTTGTATTTTGTCAAATGCTTTTTCTGCATCTAAGGAGATGATCATGTGATTTTTTTTCTTTTAGTTTGTTTATATACGGGTTTATGTTAATGAATTTTCATGCATTGAACCAATCTTGCATCCCTGGGATGAAGCCTACTTGATCATGGTGAATGATCATTTTGACGTGTTCTTGGATTTGCTTTGTGAGAATATTATTGAGTATTTTTGCATTAATATTCATAAGCAAGATTGGTTTCAACTTCTCTCTTTTGGTTGGGTCCTTGTGTGGTTTAGGTACTAGAGTAATTGTGGCTTCATAGAATGAATTGGGTAGTGTTCCTTCTGTTTCTATTTTATAGAATAGTTTGAGGAATATTGGTATCAGGTCTTCATTGATGATCTGGTAGAAATCTGCACTAAATCCATCTGGCCCTGGGTTTTTTTGTATTTGTTTTTGTTTTTTTGAATGATTTTTAATGACATCTATTTTCTTATAGACTTATTTAGAAACTTTACGTGTTCTTGATTTAACTTTGGTATGTGGTATCTTCATTTCATCTAGATTTTCCAGTTTTGTTGAATATATACTTTTGTAGTAGGATCTTATGACTTTTTGAATTTCCTTCATTTTTCTTGTTATGTCTCCCTTTTCATTTCTGATTTTGTTAATTTGGATACTGCCTCTGTGCCCTTTAGTTTATTTGGCTAGGGGTTTATGTATCTTGTTGATTCTCTCAAAGAACCAGCTTGTGGTTTTGTTGATTCTTTGTATCGTTCTCTTTCTTTTTAGTTGGTTGTTTTTGGCTTTGTTTCCTGTCATCCACTCCTCTTGATGAGTTTGCTTCTTCTTATTCTAGAGCTCTCATATATGCTGTTAAGTTGTTAGTTTAAAATCTTTCCAGTTTCTTTACCAGGGGACTTAGTGCTATGAATTTTCCTCTTAGCACTGCTTTCACTGTGTCGATAAGTTTGGGTAAGATGTGTCAACATTTTCATTAAATTCCAGGAAGTCTTTAATTTCTTTCTTTATTTCTTCCTTGACCAAATTATCATTGAGTAGGGAGTTGATCAGTTTCTACATTTATGTGGGCTTTCTGTTCTTTTTGTTGTTATTGAAGGCCAGCCTTAGGACATGGTTGTCTGATAGAATGCATGGGATTATTTTAATCTTCTTTGTATCAGTTGAGGGTAGTTTTGTGAGGGTAGTTACCTTGGTCAATTTTGGAGACAGCACGTGGGTGCTGAGAAGAAGGTATATTTTTTTTTTTTTTTTTTTTTTGTGAAATGTTCTGAAGATAACTGTTAAATTCATTTAGTTCATAACTTTCTGTTGGTTTGCTATGTCTTTTATTTAGTTTCTGTTTTATTGATCTGTCCATTGGTTAGAGTGGGCTGTGTAGGTCTCCCACTATTATTGTTTGGGGTTCAATGTGTGTTTCGATCTTTAGTAAAGTTTCTTTAATGATTGTGGGTGCCCTTGCATCTGGTGCATATATGTTCAGAATTGAGATTTTCTCTTGGTTTTCCTTCAATGAATATGAAGGTCCTTCCTCATCATTTTTGATAACTTTTGGTTTAAAGTTATATTAGATAATAGGATTGCAACTCAGCTTGTTTCTTGGGACCATTTGGTCAGAAGACCTTTTTGCATCTTTTACTCTGTGACAATTATTGAGGTTTGTTTCTTGTGTACAGCAAAATGCTGGATCTTGTTTGCTTATCCAGCTTAAATGGCCAATAAATAACTTCAAAAAAAAATTAAAGAAGAATATTTCCCCAACCTAAAGCAAGAGATGCCCATAAACATATAAGAAGCCTACAGAACTCCAAATAGATTGGACCAGAAAAGAAATTCCTCCATTCATATAATAGTCAAAACACCAAATGCACAAAATAAGAAAAGAATATTAAAAGCATGTGCTGCATTTTCATGAGTTTCCCTATCTTATCTGGTTCTGAATTTAGTAACCTGCTTTTATGTTTATTTATTTAAAAGCAGTTTTATAAAAACAAACAAATAAAAAAAAAAAAAAATAAGTAAGAACACTAATTCTCCATCTCAGTTTTAAACCCTGGATACTTGACGTTGTAGGATGTTGAAGTGAGCTGACCAAGTCTGAGGAAGAGGTTGCTCACTATGGTACTCAGTGCTCAAGCAGGAAAACAAGTTTAATGCAATTCATTTATTTAAAAAAAAAATTATATAAAGCTGTGCTCCATACTGCCTCCAGACCTGGGGCTTATACCACAGCCTCTGATTTAAAACCTGCCAGTAGAGCTGCTCTCCCAGGGCACTCTCCTCCCTAAATCCACAAGAGTGGGACCCACTTTCTCTCTACTGGCTTTCTAAGAGAGAGACCAGGAGTGAACAGGGCACAGGAACTGCAGAGCAGCCTGGGACAGGACCCTTCTGGTCTCCATCTGCCCAGATTCCTTTGAATCCAAGATGGTTTTCTAAGTAGAAAACTTACTGTAGATTAAGACAGAATTAGACATCATCTTTTGAATAATTATGATTGCTAACTTAGATGAGAAAATTGGCTCCTTGGTTGATGAAAAGCGCTCTGACCATGCACATTCATGGTTTGTTGAGTTCTGCAATGTGCACTACTTGCAGGTGTGGGGATGCTTAGACCCTGCATGTTGTAAAAATATAAAAATAAAAAAGTATAGTTGTCTTTTACCTCGCTAGGTCCTCACCATGGTGTCCCAAGATATCTGCTAGATATCTGCTAGATATCTTGGCGGAAACTCATCCCAACTCCTTGGCGGCCCAGACCAGTCGCCACATACTCCATTACATTACTTAAATCTACACATTAAAGAAAACACAACACAATAATCTTTGACCCAGTTGGTAAGATATAATTGCCCACTGAAACATACAAAACCTGGTACCATCCATCCCTTAAGAACATTGATAACAACCTGTAAATACACAGAGCAGAATCTTAACATCAACTACCATGGCTTCTCCCTCTGTCTCTCTCCCTGTCTCTGTTCTAGACTCTCCTCTTCCTTCAAACTCCTCTCCCACCCATCCTTCCTTCTCCTCCCACGACAGGCCTCCTCCCATCCTGCCTGCCCCTCCACCTGTACTTTATAAATTAATGGGGAGGTGGTTCTGGTAAATCACCTGAGTTCTGAGTATGACTAGGCAGCTGTCCTTGGGGCAGTGGAATTAGTATCAAAATATAGGTAACTCAGGGAAACCCCACAACACCTGCATGCAGGGTTTTTTTTTTTTTTTTCAGAGACTTGTGATTGGAGAAGTTTAAGAGTCTTGATTCTGTGGGTCACATTAGGTTTCTGCAGTCTTCCTTGCTTCCTCCATATTTGCTTGGAAAAGGACTCTGCATTTAGGGCAATTAACTACGTGATTGACTCTCATATCTCATAGAGTAAACTGAGATCCTCAGAGAACAAGAGACATTTTCCTGATCTCTTCCCTTGCCTTTATGTTTATCCTTTTGTCAGGTCTTAGCATCTTTGATTTTTGTTCCATGAAACATTCTAGGTTCTTTCTGAACAGTATTTTTCCATTTTCAGGTCTCCATATGCTTAGCCAAATCTGAATAATTGTAGATCAAAACTAAGAGCCCTGGGCAGTAAAGGCCAAGGAGATTCTAAGAAAGAATCCAGGTATTTTAGAAGGATTTAATAAGGGGTGGGATGGGTTACAACTGTCAGTAGAAAGAGGATATGAATTTGGCTTTTGCCAGATCCTATTTCATTAATGATTCTGGAAAATTTCACTGTGAATTATATTAAATGTGATGATATGGATTTCCTATGGTAGGCAGTGCAGTCAGCAGTCAGTTGATGTCAATATTTGATTAGTTTTGAGGCTCTGAAATGACTGTTGTCCATTGAAAACACAGTTTCTTTTACTATACTGAAAGCAGCATCAGGCTTTGGTTGTGACAAGGGGCATTTACCCATGAAGCAAATGTCCGTACTGGATTCCCTCCTAGGGCCTGTGACCTTCCGTTTTGGATTTTAGCCAGGTTCTCACTGTAAACTCTGCATTTTTTCCTATGGAGCTAGCCTTAGCTTGAACCAGAAAATATTGTTACCCACAAATAGTCTTGCCACTATGATACAAGTGGCCATGCCTTGCCTGACCAATTGAGATTATAGCACACAGGATACAAATCTGGGTATGGCCATGGATAACTTTGACCTCAGCCCCAGGTTGCATAACAGTTTTTGACACTATGAATGGTGGTAACCAGAGAGTCCATCCAAGATATTTGCTGACAGAGTGAATGGTCTGATCTGAGTTATTTTTCCCAGGAAGGTGCACTTGCTTTCTGACTTGCCTATTCTGTCCACTCTAAATGTTTTTCTGCCCTTGAATTGTGTTCTCACTGACGCACTGTGTTAAATTAGTCCTGATTAGAGTAGAGTAATTCCCTGTTGACCTACTTTGAACTGTTTGCTTTAGTTTTGTGTCTCTTAGCATTAGTATTGTGAGCTATTTTTCTTTCCTTCTTACATTCCAGAGAGCTTTTATACTGAGCAATGTTACACTTTTCATAGGGCTGTAAATGTACCTTTATTTCTTCTATTGTAATTGTTGTCTGGGAGGCTCACTGCCTCTGTCTATATACCTTGACTTAGTCCTGTAAGCCTCTAGCCTCCATACACTCTTACTCAGGCCTAAAGTGTTTTCAGCCTCTGAAATTTGCTGCTGAATAAATTCCCCATTTCTTGTTCCTTCTCAATTTTTTAATAGGATATTTTCTTTACTTGGATTTCAAATATTATCCCCTTTCCTGATTTCCCCCTTGAATCCCCCATCCCTTCCACCCTCCCCCTGCCTCTATGAAAGTGTTCACCCACCTACCCACTCCCTCCCATCTCCCCACCCCGGCATTCCTCTACATGAGGGCATTGAGCCTTCATAGGGCCAAGGGCCTCTCCTCTCATTAATGCCTGATAAGGCTATCCTCTGCTACATATATGACTGGAGCCATGGGTCCCTCCATGTGTGTTCTTTGGTTGGTAGATTAGTCTCTGGGAGCTCTGGGGTCTAGTTGGTTGATATTGTTGTTCTTACTATGGGTTGCAAAACCCATCAGCTCCTTTTCAGTCCTTTTATAATTCCTCCATTAGGGGCCCTGTTTTCAGTCCAATGGTTGGTTGAGAGGATATGACTCTGTATTTCTCAGGCCCTGGCAGAGTTTCTCAGGAGACAGCTATATCAGGCTCCTGTCAGCATGCACTTCTTGGTATCCACAGTATTGTCTGGGTTTGGTGACAGTATATGGGATGAATCGCCAGGTGGGACCATCTCTAGAGGACCTTTCCCTTAGTCTCTGCTCCACACCTTGTCTCTGTATGTGCTACTGTGAATATTTTGATATCCCTTTTAAGAAGGATTGAAGCATCCATTCTTTGGTCTTCCAACTTCTTGAACTTCATGTGGTCTTTGGATTGTAGCTTGGGGAATCTGAGCTTTTGAGCTATATCCACTTATCAGTGAGTGAATACCATGTGTGTTTTTCTGTCATTGGGTTACCTTGCTCAGGATGTGTTCTAGTTCAATCCATTTGCTTATGAATTTCATGAAGTCATTTTTGATAGCTGAGCAGTATACCATTGTGTAGATATATCACATTTTCTGAATCCATTCCTCTGTTGAAGGGCATCTGGGTTCTTTCCAGCTTCTGGATATTATAAATAAGGCTGCTATGAACATAGTGGAGCATGTGTCTTTGCTGTATGTTGAAGCATCTTTTGGGTATATGCCCAGAAGTGGTATATCTGAGTCCTCAGGTAGTACTGAGTCTAATTTTGGGAGAACCTCAGACTGATTTCCCAGAGTGGTTGTTCCAGCTTGCATTCCCACCAACAAGGGAATCCACATCGTTGCCAGAATCTGTTGTCACCTAAGTCTTTGCTGTTCTGACTGATGTGAGGTGAAATCTCAGAGTTGTTTTGATATGCATTTTCCTAATTACTAAGGATGTTGAACATTTCTTTACATTCTTCTTGGCCATTCAATATTTCTCAGTTGAGAATTCTTTGTTTAGCTCTGTTCCCCATTTTTAATAGGGTTATTTGATTCTCTGGAATCTAACTTCTTGAGTTCTTTGTGTATATTGGACATTAGCCCTCTATTGGATGTAGGATTGGTAAAGATCTTTTCCCAGTGTGTTGGTTGCCATTTTGGCCTACTGACAGTGTCCTTTGTCTTACAGAAGCTTTGCAATTTTTTGAAGTCCCATTTGTCGATTCTTGATCTTACAGCATATGCCATTGGTGTTTAGTTCAGGAAATTTTCCCCTGTGCCTATGTGTTCAAGGCTCTTCCCCACTTTTTCTTCTATTAGTTTGAGTGTTGTCTGGTTTTATGTGGAGGTGTTTGATCCACTTGTGCTTGAGTTTTGTACAAGGTGATAAGAATGTATTAATTTGCATTCTTCTACATGCTGACCAACAGTTGAACCAGCACCATTTGTTGAAAATGGTGTTTTGCTTTGTTTTTTGTTTTTGTTTTTTAACACTGTATGGTTTTAGCTCCTTTGTCAAAGATCAAGTGACCATAAGGATGTGGGTTCATTTCCGCATCTTCAATTCTATTCCATTGATTTACCTGCCTGTCTCTGTACCAATACCATATAGTTTTCATTACTATTGCTCTGTAATACAGCTTTAGGTCAGGGATGGTGATTCCCCAGGAAGTTCTTTTATTGTTGAGGGTAGTTTTCGCTACCCTGGGTTTTTTGTTAATCCAAATGAATTTGCAAATTGCTCTTACTAACTCTATGAAGAATTGAGTTGAAATTTTGATGAGGATTGCATTGAATCTGTATATTACTTTTAGAAAAACGGCCATCTTTACTATATTAATCCTGCCAATCCATGAACATGGAGATCTTTCCATCTTCTGAGCTCTTCCTCAATTTCTTTCTTCAGAGACTCGAAGTTCTTGTCATACAGATCTTTCATTTGCTTGGTTAGAGTCACACCAATGTATTTTATATCGGTTGTGACTATTGTGAAGGGTGTCATTTCCCTAACTTCCTTCTCAGCCTGTTTATCCTTTGAGTAGAGGACAGCTATTGATTTGTTTGAGTGAATTTTATAACCAGTCACTTTGCTTAAGCTGTTTATCAGGTTTATGAATTCTGTGGTATACAGACAGAAGAGTCTTGCTCCATGGTGCTTTCTTGTGCATTGGTGATACTATAAGTATGGCAATGTATTATACAAAAGGTCTTACCTTCTAATTGACTGGGAATTTTCCTGAACCTCACAATGAGAGTGAATGCAACTTTAGGAAATTTCAGATTTAAACATGCTATCCCACTGTGCACTTAACTTGGTGGTTTGACATACTTTTCAGGGAATAAGGTAAAAACAAAAGGTATTTTCCTTGGTTTTACTTGTTATCAACTTATAAAGCCTATCCTGATACATAGCTACAGTTGTAATTCATGTACTTTTCCAAGTCCCACCCAGAAACTGCATGAGTATCATTTGCTGAAAGCATGAAATTCAGAGGCTTAAAGCAACCTTCTAAAATTAATATGCCATTATGGATATCGATTAATAAACAGTAATGTTTGTGAGTATTTGATTTGATCAATTGAAGCCAGTGGCTTCATCCTTTGTAAAACTGTTAAATATTTCTACACAGTATCCCATTCCATACCCATGTGATGTTTTCCCTGATGTTCCATAAAGACGGTAAAGCTGTTTCTTTAGTCCAGCCAGGAAAATACAATCAGAAAAGAGAGTGAAACAATCAGAGTACACAGATAGACACATACACAGAGACAGAAGGCAGAAACACAGGAGAGAAACACAAGACAGCCTTCAGGCAGTTACAGATTCAAAGGTAGGCAATAGATAGAGGATTGAAAGCACAGGGAACATAAATTAGAGAATTGCAATTTGGACTTATCCTTAGTTAAGTCGTTCTGAGGTAAAGGCTTCCATTTCTTTCCTTAACTCAGATTCATTATTAATTACCAATATGTTTAATCAGTTCTCAAGTGGAAGATCTATTAGCTGGTGACATGTCTTTTTTTAGATAAGCATAGTACGCGGAAGAATAAAACTACAATGGGAAACAAGTCTCCCTGCCATCTTATAAAGTTTCCATGGCCTCAGGAATCTGTACTTTAAGGACAGATGCCCAGTTCTGGCCTTCTGTTTTTGAGCTCTCACCTTCATCCTGAGCTGCAATTCATTTAATGTGTCACAACCAGCACAACAGGTTTTGAACCTCAGAATTCACCTGAGAAACCTGGGCCTCATTACAGTCATGAAAAGAGTTGATTTCCCAGGTGGAATCTCTAGAGACTTGGGTAATGCTGGAATCTTCTTCCCTAGCTTATGCAGACGTGCATGTGTGTACAGAGAAAATTATACAGAACTACCAAGAGACCATCTGTGAACAAATGGCTGAACAGTGTCGACTGTATTGTAGTTCTATCTCGAGTTTCCTTCCTCTCTCTCTCTCTCTCTCTCTCTCTCTCTCTTTCTTTCATCTTTCTTTCTTTTCTTTTTTTTTTTGAAAAAATCTAGACAGATTTCTATAGAAGTTTCTCTATTTTACCTCTCCATTCAAGCAGTAAATAATCTTGTTCCTTAATCTAACATTTTTTTTAATTCCTAATTTTCTTTGCCTGAGTCATCCAACTCCTTAACCTTTATTCAAGCCTAATATTCTATGTCCCACAGGTTCTCTATGAGTTGTTATTATTTGCCTTGCTGCATTTTCTTTCCAGGGTGTTTATGTTTTATTATTTTTTTCATGTTTCCAACCACTTTTTGAACTCAGTTTTCATACCCTATATTGTTGTCCTCTTGTCCTTCAGGCATCTGCTTTTTTTTTTTTTTCTTGCCCGGGAATCATTTTGTTCCTCTCTACTTCAAGTTGATTTACATGGTCTACAGGATTTGATCTCTTTGATCATACCTCTAGTTTTACAGTTCTGTATCTTGGATATCCAGTAAATTGCCCTCATTAGGGGATACATAAATGTTTGTGGTTTGAGCCAAGGGCATTTGATGTTTGTTTTACATTGTTTTGGGAATTTGAACTGAGCATCAGAGTTCAGAGGGATCGCTCTCTTTGTGCATTTTTAACCTAGGGAGGTAGACTGGCAATGTGAGAAGTTAGGAAGGATAACTGAGATCTGAAGAGTTCAGAACCCAGGTGCAGTGTCCTATTACATCGAGTTCTGGTCTAGTCTGGCAGCAAAATAGTCGGGAAGCTGTGCGGGGTAGGTCCTGGGCATCCTGACAGCTGCAGTTGTGTGGAAGGCAGCCTGTAACAGAGTTGGAGGAGTGGTTCCTGATCGGGAGGGCGGTCACACCTGACTGATCCGAGGAGTTTAAGAAAAAGACAAAATAAAAACAAGTGAACCATCAATCAAACACACAAGCAAACAAAAATTCAAACCACCAACAACAACAAAAACTCTGTGAAGAATTGGGAAACTAATTATTTAAAAGGTCCCGAAGTATGTAGGATTAAAAGAATCACGTAGCAGGAAGCTGCTGAATATTGGGCGGGACCAGAAGGGGTTGATTGGAGGAACCTGGCGGGAGTGACAGGAAATTCTGCCATTCCATCATTCTCTGGATATCTCGGGTTCCTCGTGGTCTGTAAGTCCTTGTGTAATACTCATCATGAGTATTTGGGATACCTGAAATCTTCTCAAGCTGCAGTTGCTTTGTTGGCTTTCTAGAATATTCAGCAGCTGGTCCAGTCACCTGCTAGGTCAGAGAAGCTGCTGTGGTGAGAAAAGTGCAGGAACAGAACCGGGGTGTGGGTCAGGGTTGCATTTTCTGTGGTTGCTCTCTCAATTCTGTTGTGCATTTCCTACCATTGTCAGGAAGTTTGAAATTCTATGAACTCAGGATTATGGTAATGCTTTAATTAATTTTATGGTTACCAGCATATGTTTCTAAAATAACAGTGTACGTCCTTTGCAGTATCTGCAGTTTGTACATGGGAAGTTCTCCTTGCTAAAGCCTTAATTAAGCTCCTGGAATTCAAATTTTCCCACGTTTCTAAAGTACTCTGTTCCTCCTTTTGCCATTTTATTTCCCTTTCTCGAGGGGATTGATAAGGCATCCTGAGAGAGCATATGAGGGACCAGTGCAGATTTGATTGATGTAGAAAATACAGGCTGTCAAGCACCATCATATGGATGTAAATATTAACCTTCACTGAGTAAAGTTACACTCCTCATTAATTTTACAATGAGGTGGGTGCAGACTTTGATGTAAACACAGCATTCAGAAATATGTCGTCATTGGCTTAGCTATTAAGATTGCAGCTTAGGTTTGAATGAAAAATTAAGAAAGACATGAAGCATGGTTTTGATGTGGAGAAGATACTTTGTAGGTTCTGTTAACCCTGCGTGTCAACAGGGAAAAAACAATTCCACTCTGAGCGCAAGCATTTTTAAATATTACGTCCTATCCAAGAGATGGACTTTGAACAGTTGCTACAGGGGATTGTGTAGACCAGTGTAGTTTCCAGTGAGGCTTTATTATTTTCCTAAGACTTGCAACTGGAAGCTTTCTAGGAAGATACTTGTTTCTTGGGCAGCTGGTACTTAATTTTTGACTTTTCAGCCTGGAGGAGAAAGCTGTCAGAGTTATCTGTTTGGATCCAGACTGAACCAGGATGTGTGTTTTCTGAGACAAGAGTATCTTAAAGGAAAGGAAGACAGAGGGGTTGGCCTAGAGGGAACCTGGAGCCTTGAAAGTACCTAAACAACAAGGTATGCATTGAAATGTTAAAAAGGCACCACAGTTAGCCATTCCTCTTGAATTCCTTTGAATCCCTCCAGGTTCAGCCCAGGACGCTGTGAGAGGATAGTATCAGGCCAAGATATTTTTCTAAGTAGAAAACTTTCTATAGGTTAAGACAGAATTAGACAGCATCTTTTGAATAACTAAGATTGCTCACTTTCATAAGAAAAATGATTCCTTGATTCGTAGAAAGCACTCTGCCCATGCACATCCCTGGTTTGTTGAGTTCTGCTGTGTGCACCAGTTGCAGGTATGGGAATGCTTAGACACTTCATGCAGGGAGTTTTTTCTGAGACTTCTTGTGGAGAAGTTCAACAGTCTCGATTCTGTGGGTCACAGTAATTCTCTTGCAGTCTTCCTTAGTCCTCCTCAGTGTTGCTTTAAAAAGGACTCTATGTGTGTTGACTGTGTGAATGACTTTCACATCTCATAGGGTAAACTGAAATGCTCAGAGGAAAAAGGACCCCAGTGCAGAGGAATGTTGGATGGGGGCAGTAAGGAGGAGTAGATGGAGGGGGACACCCTTTTCGGGGAGGGGGAGTAGATAGGCTTATGTGCAGGAAACCTGGAAAGAGAATAACATTTGAAATGTAAATAAAGAAATATATCCAATAAAAAAAGAAGAAAAGGAGACATTTTCATGATATCTTTTCTTTCTTTCATGTTTATCCCTTTCTCTGGTGTTGGCTTTTCTTTTGCTTGTTTGCTTCTCTTTGTCCTTTTGTTTGTTTATTTGTTTTTTCTCTTGCAGATATTATAAAGTTCCTAGAGTTTACTGGAAGCTGTGCTGTCTAAATCCCCTAGTGATTACACTTTTAGGTGAATGGCCTTTAGACATGAAGTACCCTAGAGAATGTGTACAGTTATGTTCTCTTCCTTCTCTGTCCCATCCCTTGTTGTTCATGTTCCCTTTCCTTCCCTTTCTCCAACTGCTGGCCATTTACTCAGCACTCTCTGAATTCTCAATTTCCCTTTACAAACCATGTTTGAGTCAGGCTGAAAGCACCTCCATGCTCCTTGTAGACAGAATTATTTAAATGCATTTCCAGTATTTCTACATATAGGAGTGTAGCAGTTTTAAATTCCATGTTTGGCCTTTCCTTTTAGAGTGACTTTTGACCCTCTTCCAGGGCCATCTTTGTATTTTCTTTGTAAGCTGACCTCAGTATAAACCAGTAAAGTTTCTGTTACCTACTTGTCACTATTACAGTGGCAGTCATCCATTGTCAGACAGGTTCGTGTTTCACCACAAGGCATCAGCATCTAGAGAAAGCCATAAGGACTCGTTATACTCAGCAGTCTACAGAGCACTTTTTAGCAGTTTGTAGTCTACACCAACATATGCAAGACACTTTTAGACACGGGGTGTTCTTCTGACTTCTCAGATTATTCTTTAGGAATATATAAAATGCAGTGATATTTTCTGGTATTTTTCTTTCTTTCTTTTTTTTTTTTAAAGATTTATTTATTAGCTATCTTCAGACACACCAGAAGAGGGCATCAGATCTCATTACAGATGGTTGTGAGTCACCATGTGGTTGCTGGGGTTTGAACTCAGGACCTCTGGAAGAGCAGTCAGTGCTCTTAACCACTGAGCCATCTCTCCAGCTCTCTGGTATTTTTCTATAGATTATTAACTGCATTATACAATTGGAGTATTCTCTTGGGATATTTATAGTTCTTGAGTTGAAGAATTATGTTTTTTTAATATTCATTAATCATCTTTATTTTTTCCTCCCTGATCATAACCAATAACAACTTACCACCCTAGTTGGTAACAACTATAACCTATCAAATGATCAAAATCATCCACCCCAATTTAAGGGACTGGGATGATGGTCTTCTTTTTTTTTTTCATCTTTATTAACTTGGGTATTTCTTATTTACATTTCGATTGTTATTCCCTTTCTGGTTTGTGGGCCAACATCCCCTGAACCCCTCCCCCTCCTGTTCTCTATGGGTGTTCTGCTCCCCATCCTCCCCCCATTACTGCCCTCCCTCCAACAATCACATTCACTTGGGGTTCAGTCTTGGAAGGACCAAGGGCTTCCCCTATCACTGGTGCTCTTATTTGGCTATACTCTGCAGCCATTGAAAGACCCCCGGAGCGGGGAGACCCTCACTGAAGTCTCGGGATGATGCGACCCCCCAAGAACTCACGTGAGACCGTCCTTGCTGTAATAAACATGAGGTTTATTGATAGGAACCAGTGCACTGGGGTCGAGACTTGTATCCCACGCAGGGGCAGTGGAGTTCGACCCCGAAAGGCTGGGAGAAAGGGTATTTAAAGGGAGAAACCACAACCCGAGCGGGCAGGGATGGTGTCATTGGAAAGTGTCGAGAATACTAATGAAAAATCACAAGGAGGAGCTTCCTGTTTCTCAAGATTGTTAAACTTTATGGTCCATCAGTTCCTGGGAGAAGCTTCCTGCTTCTCAAGATTGTTCTCTAAGGGCCTTATCTTAAGTCCTTTTATCTAGTTCCTGGGAGAGCAGGCTCAAGAAATGTGACCTTTTACCTACAGGTAGAGAGCAGGGTCTGGAATTTGAGGTATTTAGGGCTTTTTTAAACTTCTGACTTCTTAGCTGCATTTTTTATTCTTTCACCATAAGTGACTTTCTACCATCCCCTTGATTTTGTTTTCACATTACAAAGATCAACTACCATAAAACATATACTTCTTATAGTCTTGTGAACTTATACACCAGTCCTGTTAGCAATCTGCATGTGGGTCTGAAACATGTAAATCCATCAACATGCAAATTCCTGGAACTGTAATAAAAGTTAACCAAACATTTAGAATATTGGAAAACAACTGGCTTAAAGTTTTAATATAAGGAAATTCCATTTAAAGACATTCTTGGCTTTAATTGCAATATTCTACATATTAATCCATTCATGTGGGTAGCAAGGGGTCAAAATCAGTGCATACAAATGTGTGCATGGGAGTTAGAAAACAAGACCGTATTGATAGGAGAAGTAAATTGGAAATATAAGTTTTATCTCATGTAAAATCGAAAGCCTTTTTAGATGATGATGAAAATTGACAGCTTACTATTTTGCAAAAAACAAAAACAAAAAAAAACCAAAAAAAACCCATATTTCTCAGATAGAAACTTTGTACTCCAAGACAACAGGACACACATGGAAAATAGGTATACTGTGTCAGCCTGGTAGAATGAAGAAGAATCTCATCAACGTGTATTCTAGTGTGATGGCTGATGAAACACCATTCACTTCTCGGCATCAATCATGGTAGCCACTAGCCATTTTTCCATGACTCTAGACCCAGGGAGATAAGTTCTCAGTAATAACCCTGAGTAATTGTGTTTTACAGCAGGTATTCATGTGCTCTGTGTTTGTGCCTGGTGCCTGCTGACGTTAAAATAGACCTCAGATTGTACTCCTATTCCCTACACACTAAGTATGTGACTCCATGCTCACAATTCTGTAGAAATAATAAACATATTTGGCAGATAGAATCTTTGTACTCCTAAACAGCAGGACACACATGGAAAATAGATATCCTGTATCTGCCTGGTAGAATGAACAGGAATCTTCATCAAAGTCTCATATATTGTATTCTAGTGTGATGGCTAATGAAACACCATTCAATTCTGTGCATTAATCGTGGTAGCCACTAGCTATTTGTCCTTCACTTTAGACCCAGGGAGATAAGTTCTCAGTAATAAGATAAGTCCTGAGTAATCGTGTTTTACAGCAAGTATTCATGTGCTCTGTGTTTGTGCCTGGTGCCTGCTGATGTTAAAATAGACCTCAGATTATACTCATATTCCCTACACACTAAATATGTGACTCCATGCTCACATGTCTGTGGAAATGTTGACAAGATTCCACATATTTTGTTTGTAATGTCCTTCTATGTGGTTTAGCATTGTCCATAACTACGTTGTATTAATTTCATCTTTGTAGTTTTCAAACCTGGTTGTGAAATTTCAAGAACACTTCCAATATTTGAATCTGGGAAAAGAACACAAAAAGAATGAGTGTGGCTCCGGTAAACACTCTACAGGTCAGTGTGCTGTCCACATTTCTTTGGAAAAAATCCCCTTTTTATTCTAACCATTAAATAGTTTTATTATCTATATGTGGTAATATTATCTTAACTTGTTTTCATCTTTTCTTTAGAATGAAGAATGGTTTATCTACTCTTTGTTTCCTGTTCTACCAAACTATCTATTACATAGGGACATACTGAAGGGTTCTGATGATGTTTCTACATTTCTTTTTTATTGGTTATTGTATTTATTTAGATTCTAATGTTTTCCCAATTCCCAGTTCCCTTTTTTCAGCTAAACTTCTATCCCTACCCCCTTCCTATGTGAGGATGCTCCCCCACTCTCAGAACTACTGCTGTCTGTCTTTCCTAGCATCATCCTATCCTGGGATATCCAGCCTCCTCATGGACCTCCCCTCACATTAATGCCAGATAAGAAAATCTTCTGCTACATATGCTGCTGGGGACTTGGGTCCCTCCATGTGTACTATTTGGTTGCTAGTTTAGTCCCTGGGAGCTCTGGGGTGTCTGGTTAGTTAATACTGTTGTCCTACCTATGGGGTTGCAATCCCCTTCAGCTACTTCAGTCCTTCATCTAACTCTTCCATTGGGGTCTCCTTGCTCAGTCCAGTGGTTTGCTGTGAGCATCAGATTCACATCTGTTTTGGTCAGACTGTGCCAGAGCTGCTCAGTGAATAGCTCTACCAGTTTCCTGACAGCATGGCTTCTTGGCATCAGGAATACTGTTGTGTAGAGATGGGATGGATCCCTCGTTGGGTAGTCTTGGGTTGGCCTTTTCTTCAGTATCTGTTCCACTCTTTGTCCTTTCTTTTCATTTCAACAGAACCTTTCTGGGTTAATATTATAGAGATTGGTGGGTGACCCCATCCTAGGACTAGGAACTGTGCCTCTCCAGCGGATATGGTTACTACAGTTTTTCTCTCTCCCCTTTATTGTGTATTTCAGCTCACAAAATCTCTGTTGTGTCCTGGGGTCCTCTTGCTTCTTGGGTATCTGGGACTTTGTAATGGCTACCTCCATTTTCCCAGCCTCCACTTCAATACACATCTGTTAAATTTCCTATTCTCTGTATATCTCCCACGTCTTCTCCCATACTTGATCCTTCGCTCCCTTTCCCCTCACACTCCTCTCTCCCTCTTAAGTCCCTCCTTCCTTTTCCCTTCTGTGATTTTTCTGTCACTCCTTTTAAGTAGGACTGAAGCATTCATGGTTTGGGCAGAAACATCCATGGTTTGGGCTTCCTGTTCACCTTCATATGGTCTGTGAGCTTTATTATGGGTATTTATTACTTTTAGTCAATATCTACTCATCAGTGGGTTCATGACATGTGTGTTCTTGTGTGAATGGTTACCCCACTCAGAATGATATTTTCACATTCCAATAGCTAAGTCATATTCCATTGTGTAAATGTACCATATTTCCTTTATCCATTCCACCTCGGAGGGACATCTAGAATGTTTACAGCTTCTGCCTATTATAAATAAGGCTGCTATGAACATAATGAAACATTTATCTTTGCTGTATGTTGGACCATCTTTTAGGCATATGCCCAGGAATGATATAGATGGGTCCTCAGGTAGAACTATTTCCACTTTTCTGAGGAACCACCATACTTTTCTAGAGTGGTTGTAACAGCTTGCAATTGCACCAGCAATGGAGGAGTTTTCCCCTTTGTCCACATACTAGCAATCATATGCTTCACCTGAGGTGTTGATCCTAGCCATTCTGACTCCTGTGAGGTAGAGTCTAAGGATCGTTAATTTGTGTTTCCCTGATGACTAAGGATGGGAACATTTCTTGAGGATCTTCTTAGCTATTCCAGATCCCTTACTTGAGAATTCTTTGTTTACCTTTGTACCCCATATTTTAATAAGGTTATCTGATTCTCTGTAGCCTACCTTTTTCAGTTCTCTGTATATATTGGATATTAGCCCTCTGTTAGATATAGGCTTGATAGAGATCTTTCCCAGTCTGTAGGTTGCTGTTTCATTGTATTATCTGTTTCCGTTGCCTTTCAGAAACGTTTCAATTTTATGAAGTTCCATTTGTCATTAGTTGATCTTAGAGCCTGAGCCATTGGTATTCTGTTCAGGAAATTTTCCCATTTGCTGGTGTATTTGAGGACTTTTCCCACTTCCTCTTGCATTAGATTCAATCTATCCAGTCTTATGTGAAAGTCCTAGAAGAATTTGCACTTGAGCTTTGTATAAGCAAAAAAGAATGGATCAATTTGCATTATTCTAAATGGAGACTGCCACTTGACCCAGTGCCATTTGTTGAATATCTTGATTGTTTTCCACTGGATGGTTTTGGCTTCTTAGTTAAAGATCAGATGACTATAGGTGTATGGGTTTATTTCTGCTTCTTCAATTCTATCTCATTAATCTACCTGCATGTGTCTTTAGCAAAACCATACCTTTCTTTTTTACTACTATTGCTCTGTAGTAGAATTTGTGGTCAGGGATGGTGATTACCCCTGAAATCCTCATATTGTTAAGAATAATTTTCCCTATGCTGGGGTTTTTGCTATTCCAGATGTATTTGAGAATTACATTTTCTATCCCTCTGAAAACTTGCATTGGAATTTTGATATGTATTTCATTGAGCCTGTAGACTCCTTTTGATAAGATGGCCATTTTTCCTCTGTTAATCCTAATGATCCCTGAGCCTGGGATATCTTTCCATCTTCTACAGTCTTCTTGTAATTCTTTGTTCTGAAATTTTGTTATGTCTCTATTTTCAATTCTGATTTCAATTTGGATACTGCCTCTAAGTCCTCTGGTTAGTCTGGCTAAGGATCCGTCTTGTTATTTTTCTCAAAAAAGCAACTCTTGGTTTTGTTGATTCTTTGTGTACTTCTCTTGGTTTCTTCTCAGTTAATTTTATCCCTGAGTTTGATTATTTCCTGCAGGCTACTCATCTTAAGTGCAATTATGTTCTCTCTGTTCTAGAACTTTCAGGTACCCTGTTATGCTGCTAGTGTATGATCTCAGCAATTTCTTTATTGAGGCACTCAGAGCTCTGAATTTTTCTGTTAGCAGTGCTTTCATTGTGCCCGATAAGTTGGGGCATGTTGTTTCTTCATTGTCATGAAATTCTAAAATGTCTTTAATTTCTTTATGTTTTTCCCTGACCAAGTTATCATTGAGAAGAGAACTATTCAGCTTCCACGTGTATGTGTGCTTCTTCTTGTTTTTATTGAAGACCATCATTAGTCTTTTGTGATATGATAGGAGGTCTGGAATTATTTCAATCTTTTGGTATTGATTGAGGCTTGTTTTGTATCTGATTATATGGTAGTTTTAGTGATGGTACTGTGAGGTCCTGGAAACAAGGTATATTTTGTTTTAGGATGAAATGTTAGATATTAAATCTATGTGATTCATAAGTTCTGTTATGTTCACTCTGTCTCTGTTTAGTTTCTGTTTCCATGATCTGTCCATTTGTGAGAGTGGGTGTTGAAGTCTCCTAGTATTATTGTGTGAGGATCAATGTGTGCTTTCTGCTTCAGTAACATTTCTTTTATAAATGTGTCCTTTTGGAGCATATATGTTCAGGATTGAAAGTTCATCTTGGTATTTTTTCTCTTTGATGAGTGTAAAGTATCCTTCCTTATATTTTTTGATAACTTTTGGATGAAAGCAGTTTTATTTGATATTAGAGTTGTGCTCCAGGTTTGTTTTGTGGGACTATTTGCTTGGGAAGTTTCTTTCTAATTTTGTTCTCTTCCTTTCCTTAGAGGAAAGAATTGTTTATCTGCTCTCTTTCCTCGTCCTCAAAGTAATGTTATACATAGGGAAAAACTGAAGGGTTGTGACCATGTTTGTTTCTTTCCAATATTTTCCTCTTTAAGTATGTAAGTGTTCATCTGCATGGTTTTACGTACACTGAATGATAAATTATGCCTCTAGGTCCCTGAGTTCCGCACCAAACTCTTGTGTTTGAAGTCACAGCCAGTGTCTATATCTCTTAGTCATTTTTTCATGCCCCAGGTTTATATTTCTGATGCTCATTTGTAATAGAAATAATATGTAACCTAAATATCATAGTTTTGAAAAGCAAGAAAGAATTTTACATAACACTTTTCTGTGCATGTGGCCATTTGGATACTTGAATGAGGATATTTTCCAAAGAAAAGAAAATAATGCTAAAATTACAACAGTGAAATTTTCAATTAAGTCATTGCCATGAGGAACAATATATTCCATATTTATGAAAATGTAGCATAATTATCCCTCCATTAAAAAAGCTTTAATCAAAGAAAATTATTCTACCACATCAAAATGCATTGTGACATAGAGCATTCATTTTAACATCCATATCTAAGTATTCTTTTGTGAAAGATCATATGAAACTCATGAAATCTGTATTATATATATTGCCTGTGCCAGGTTTTATCGAACTTTAAATAATTTAATTCCCTGTAGTAGTGTTTTTCTTGGTTGTGTATATATTTACATAAAATAGTTTTCCTCAGTATTTGATTCCATGTGTCACTTGGAATGTTTAATATATGTTCTGACGTTGCACTCCTTTTTCTGTTTATTCTTCCTGCCAGAGGTTTTCAGCAGAGATTATTGGATTTTAAAGAACTGAGTATAAAATCCATTTTGTAGTACCATGTGGTTGCGTGCAAACAAATTTCATAATAGAGGACTTTAAAAGATAATGTACAATCCAAGCTGCTCAAAAAAATTCAAATGTACTGATGTTACCTTTGCTGCTAAGGTCTCAGAAAACCACAGAAAATTCATGACTGTGAGAGCCTTCATACATGAGAGCATTATTGTAAATCATTCCGTAGATTATCTATGGAAGAGCAGCAGTTCATAACTTTTGACTCATATCCACGAAACTTTGAAACTATATTTGTCCTTCAATATTTTCCTTTCCTAATGTATGTAACAAAGTATCTCCAATTCTTTAGCAGTATTTATTGATATACAAAAGCAATTTTGTACAGTAGGAAATCAGTACTTTTTTATTACAGGGTTTCTTAACCTTTCAGGATGTGGTTCCAGAGTTCACACTAGAGGAATGGGAAAGTCTCAGTTTTTCTCAGCGGGCACTGTACATGGATGTGATTTTGGAGACTTACAACAATCTATTGTCTGTGGGTAAGAATGCACTTTTTGTCTAATTCCTGAATCATACTTTTAATTTTCCTACATGGTATTTATGTAAACTTTCTGAAATACATAAGTACAAGTACAAGGGAATTTTTCTTAGAATGATAATTTTTTAATGGTATTCTCATTACATTTCTCTGCTTTCTTTAGTAGAGTTACCAGTGTTATATTGTCTGAGATCTTTCAGTACCTCTTATCTAGCTTTAAATGCAAGATTCTGATTAAAAACAATATAATGCTCAGAACAAGGAATTATATTTCTGGACAGGTAATAGTCGGAGCACATTATATTTTATTGCAGTAATCTCTTTACTTACTTATAATTTTAATATTGTAAAATGTTTTAAGTAGATATTGAGTTGTCAGTTTGGAGAATTTTAATTTTGATTATTATTATTATTTTTTTTGGTTTGGTTTTTTTTTTTTTTTTCGGAGCTGGGGACCGAACCCAGGGCCTTGTGCTTCCTAGGCAAGCGCTCTACCACTGAGCTAAATCCCCAACCCCTTTAATTTTGATTATTTATTTGCATTTTGATATGTGGTCTCTGAGTTTAGTGCTCATACAGCATGTACTTTATCCTCAGCATTTTGGAAGGTGACAAAAGCACATGTATAGGATTGATTTATGATTATGAATTTGTAGCTGACCACAGCTATACAGTGTCACTTTGAATCAAATTATAATCAAAAGTTAGAGATATGTTATTCAGAGAGCTACTTTGTGTATGTTCAATACTGATTGGTGACTTATTTTTTGTCTCTTCTGCTAGGTATATTTTTTAAGATAATATTTTGAAGTGTATTGTCATTCCTTTCAGTTGATATAGATCAGAATTGAGATACCTCTGAGGATCCAAGTCATGATTATGAAAAGAGTAAAATCAGTTTTTACCAGATAATTCAGCAAACACCCATTATTGAATCTCTCTCCAGTGCAGTAATCCCTGTCATCCCTAATTGCACCTTTATTTTTCAGTAAATCATCTGATACGTGGAAAACATGGGAAGGTCTTGGAACAAGACACAGAGTGCATTGTCCGTGAGCATGTGAATATCCAAGAGAAGGTTTGTAAATGGAATGAGATTAGCAAAATGACACTTGAATCCACCCAAAGTACCCCTTATAAAACTCATCTCCGAGATTCCTCCCTTCGGTCCTCAAACCTGGAAAGACATAGAGCTGGGAAAACGAGAGAAGTTTACAAATATAAAGACTGTGTACAGTTTTCAAATGAATGTGCTATCATTGGTGTAATTCCCAAAATCGACATAGAGAACAAAGAACACAAAAATACAGAATTTGATAACGATTTTGTCTATAAACATAAACTGATGCTGAAACAAGACATTAATGGTAAGAACCTTCACCAATGTAATGAATGTAAGAAATGCTTTACCAGAAAAGAGAATCTTCATTTGCATCAGAGAATTCATACAGAAGAGAAACCTTACAAATGCAGTGAATGTGACAAATGCTTTGGCCACAAACTTAATCTGAGAATTCATCAGAGAATTCATGCAGGAGAGAAACCATACAAATGCAGTGAATGTGATAAATACTTTGGCCACAAACTTAATCTGAGAATTCATCAGAGAATTCATACAGGAGAGAAACCATACAAATGTAGCGAATGTGACAAATGCTTTATCCACCAGGTTCGTCTGAGAATTCATCAGAGAATTCATACAGGAGATAAACCTTACAAATGCAATGAATGTGACAAATGCTTTGGCCAAAAATCCCATCTCAGTAGTCATCAGAGAGTTCATACAGGAGAGAAACCTTTCAAATGCAGTGAATGTGACAAATGCTTTGGCCATAAATCCCATCTTAGTAGTCATCAGAGAGTTCATACAGGAGAGAAACCTTTCAAATGTAATCAGTGTGACAAATACTTTTCCCGAGAAGCCTATCTTAGTATTCATCAGAGAATTCATACTGGAGAGAAACCTTACACATGCAATGAGTGTGACAAATGCTTTACTGAAAAAGGCACTCTAAGAAACCATATGAGAATTCATACCGGAGAGAAACCTTACAAATGCAGTGAATGTGACAAATGCTTTGGCTACAAAGGTAGTCTGAGAATTCATGAGAGAATTCATTCAGGAGAGAAACCTTACAAGTGCAGTGAATGTGACAAAAGCTTTACAAATAGTAACAGTCTTAGAAAGCACCAGACCACTCATATAGATGAGAAAGTTTAGAATTTGCAGTGAATGAGAAAATCCTTCACCAAGGATTGTCATTTTAGAATTTTCCATAAAATATATACATGAGAGAAATTCTTCAAATTCAGTGATGTAGTATAAATTTTTTACTTTTGCTCTATCTCTTAGGATTCCACAGATAATACATATAGAAGAGAAACTTCACAAATGCCCTGTCTACAGAAATTATCTTTGACTTCATCTTATGTTAAAAATCATCTGTACATTTATAGTGAGGAAAGTGTTTCCACCAGGAAAAAAGTGCCTTGTGTTTTATATAGGCTCTATTCCTTACAATACTTGAGGTTCTACACTATGGAATTATTATGAGTACAGAAAACTTGTGAAAACCTTCATGCCTTGTTCAAATCGTAGATAATGTCAACTATTTCTGCTGGGATGTACTCTGAAATTGTGACAATGTAGGAAAGTTTTCATTAAAACTTGTACTTGTTCACCTTCAAATATTTCAAGATAAAGATAAAGTGGTCTCTCAGGATAGATCTACATCTGGTTCCTGTCAGCACCTCTTTGCTTCATCCATCTTATCTAGTTTGGTTGCTGTATATGTACATGTATGGGCCACATGAAGGAATCAGAGAAAGGATTCAAATAGCTGAAAGGGCTTGAAACCCCATATGAACAACAATGCCAACCAACCAGACCTGGGCTCCAAATTCATAGGTAGCAATGAATAGACTAGTAGGGGCACCAGTGGAAGGGGAAACCCTTGCCCCTGCCAAGGCTGAACCCCGCAGTGAACAGGATTGTTGGGGCGGCAGTAATAGGGGGAGGATGGGGAGGGAAACACCCACACAGAAGGGGAGGGGCAGGGGTTAGGGGGATGTTGACCTGGAAACTGGAAAAGGGAATAACATTTGAAATGTAAATAAGAAATAACCAATTTAATAAAGATGTAACAAAAAGGTAAAGTGGTTAAGCCAGAATACAGTATTTTTGGACAATTTACTTGAAACTAAAATAAATGAATCCAAAGGAAAACTAGTTAAAGTATGTAAAACACATTTCAGACTATTTAATAATACTGACAGCATTTTGTATATTTAATTCACATGAAGAAATTGAGACAAATAATACTTAAAAGAGGATTTGATACACGGAGCCACCAAAATTGGACATTCTTCATGCTATAGAGATGCCTACAGATATGCAGTGTACATGGAGCATCCAGTATTCATAATTCCTATTAAATGCTGGTTTCACATATCAGGGTAACAACTGATTATTATACTCCTTATTACCAATTGATTGACCCAAATTCCAATAGCACTCAGAGCAGTGCTACCCATTGGCACATATTATAGATGAATATGGTGTCCTGTGCTGTTGTACCTTCAGACTCCACTCTACTACAAGGAATGATTTAGATTTCCTTTCTATTTCATAAATCATTTCTGGAATGATAATATTTTATATATCTCACAATGAAAATCCTAAAGAAATGTTCAACCCATTATCAATGCATTATCTTCATCTTAATTTCAAGCACAAGTTCTTTCATATAAATATCATGAACCTATGAAATAGCCTATCATCATTAGATGAGGTACATTCTCACAGACAGATATCCCAAACATTCTGCAAATACATTTGGAAGTACTGAAAACAGAAAAAGTCTTTACTTCAAGCTAAAGCATTATATTAGAATATTCATACAAAATTCCAGAAGTCTCAGAAAATTAGAATCTTAAAAAAAATTAATATGGTAACAGTGAGAAAATCCATATATAACATAAATTTCCCCAGTTTTATAAAAGTAAGCAAATTGTTGAACTTGTCAGAAACTACTGAGTGATAACTTTGAGTTGTTTTCAGTATTGATGTTTGTGGACACATGACATCTTTAGCAGAATTTTTAGTATACACAGGCTTCTGCTTTAAAATTCTCATGGATGATTTCTGTCAATTGGAGCATCATGGATATTGAAAGCACCCCCACCAGGCAATTGAAAGTTGGATGTTTGGAATAGCCCTTTACAATCTGGAAATCGAACGAACTGACAGTTTCTGGAGTTTCCAGTTTCACATGTTCAATGGATCTAGGCCCCACTGCTTTATGACTTAGAGATCATTATCTCAAGTCAGCAGAGATTTCTTGTGCCATGGTACAATTTCAAATTGTGTACTGTGAAAACACATCTGACCTCCAGCCCCTGATACAATGTGATTGTCTTCATTCTATAACTATTTATGCACACACTTCTTGTCTATGGTACAGCAAGCAGTTAGTGATGGTGGAAAAATAGGTCCAGGTAGAATCACTGTTGGAGTTATATGGAAGAGAACCTATGATGAATTTGAAGGCTGCAAGTCATTTGCTTAGAGAAAATGACTGTATCATGTTTGAAAGACAAGGAATCAGAGTCTCTTTGGATTTGGAACATGCAGTATTTTTGGATGAGCATTGTAAGAGCTGGACTATCCACCATACTATAGGTTCTAGAAGGGCTTTCCTAGAGATAGTTCCAGTGACTACATTTTTAGCAACACAGCAGGACTGAGACAGTACCATGTAGGGAAAGGAAACTTCACTTCAACTGCAGGGCACCTTGTGGGACAGACAGCCTGGGAATGGCAAACATTAGGAGTAGTTAGGAAGAATCATTCCTTGATTGCAATGGGTTTTTATTGATGGGAGAACTCAGAAAAGGGATAGAGATCCTGAAGGAAGGAGGGATCAGAAGTCCATCCTTGTGTTCAGGAGTTTAGAAGCCTCATGGAGTGGAAAGAGGAATGTAGATCACTGCCTTTAATCTCATAGCAATAAAAAAAATCCTTTAATCTTCCTTTCCTGCAGATTTAAGCATTGGAAAAATTATGAGTCACGCCAGCAATGGTGGGAACTGCATCAAAGATGCCATGGAAACTCCCAGGTCACAGGACCTGCTTGGCTAGTGGATAGACAGTTACTAGACCATGACTGAGACCCCCTTTCTGCTCATGAGAACACTGACCTTCAAACCTTATGTTCATATATTAACTGTGTTGGTAATCTGCTGGCTATCCATGTCACTCATCCTGATATTTTTCATTCATTTTATTGTTCCCAGAATATTTAAATAATGATTTGTAAGAGAATTTCTTTTTTTTTTTTTTTTATTAACTTGAGTGTTTTATAAACATTTCCCAGTGTTATTCCTTTCCGGTTCCGGCAAACATCCCCTCCCCCCCCTTCCTTATGGGTGTTCCTCCCAACCCTCCCCATTGCTGCCCTCTCCCCAACAGTCTAGTTCACTGGGGGTTCAGTCTTTAGCAGGACCCAGGGCCCCCTTCCAAAAGTGCTTTATAGGATATTCAATTTAACCCCTCTGAGGTCAGAGTCCAGGGTCCAGTCATGGTTTTTTTGGGTATCAGTCCTGAAGCTCTGGTTGGTTGGCATTGCTGTACATATTCTCGAGCTCCTTCAAGCTCTTCCAGTTCTTTCTCTGATTCCTTCAACAGGGGTCCTGTTTTTCAGTTTTCCTGCTGGCATACGCCTGTATTTGCTGTATTCTGGCTGTGTGTCTCTCAGGAGCATCTGCATTCACATTTTTGATCATCCGTCTTGAGTTTTGTTCTGAATCTAGGGTAATTCAAGCATTTGGGCTAATAGCCACTTATCAATGAGTCATACCATGTATGTCTTTCTGTGATTGGGTTAGCTCACTGGATGATAGTTTTCAACCATTTGCCTTTGAATTTCCAAAGTCATTGTTTTTGATGGCTGAGTAATATTCCATTGTGTAGATGTACCACATTTTCTGTATCCATTCCTCTGTTGATGGGCATCTGGGTTCTTTCCAACTTCTGGCTATTATAAATAAGGCTGCGATGAACATAGTGGAGCACGTGTCTTTTTTATATGTTGGGGCATTTTTTCCTGGTATATGCCCAAGAGAGGTATAGCTGGATCCTCAGGCAGTTCAATGTCCATTTTGAGGAACCTCCAGACTATTTTTGGTTGTGTGCAGTCTGCAATCCCACCAACAATGGAGGAGTGTTCCCCTTTTCCACATCCTCGCCAGCATTTTTGCTGTCACCTGAGTTTTGAACTTAGCCATTCTCACTGGTGTGAGGTGAAATCTCAGGGTTGTTTTGATTTGCATTTCCTTATGACTAACCATGTTGAACATTTCTTTAGGTTTTCTCAGCCATTTCAAGCATTCCTCAGCTGTGAATTCTCTGTTTAGCTCTGAACCCCATTTTTAATAGGGTTATTTGTCTCCTGCGGTCTAACTTCTTGAGTTCTTTGTATATTTTGTATATAAGGCCTCTATCTGTTGTAGGATTGGTAAAGATCTTTTCCCAATCTGTTGGTTGCTGCTTTGTCCTAAAAAAAAAAAATACAGAAGCTTTGCAGTTTTATGAGATCCCATTTGTTTATTCTTGATCTTAGAGCATAAACCATGGGTGTTTTGTTCAGAAATTTTTCCAGTGCCCATGTGTTCCAAATGCTTCCTAGTTTTTCTTCTATTAGTTTGAGTGTATCTGGTTTGATGTGGAGTCCTTGATCCACAACTTAAGCTTTGTACAGGGTGACAAGCATGGATCGATCTGCATTCTTCTACATGTTGACCTCCAGCTGAACCAGCACCATTTGCTGAAAATGCTATCTTTTTTCCATTGGATGGTTTTGGCTTCTTTGTCAAAAATCAAGTGCCCATAGGTGTGTGGGTTCATTTCTGGGTCTTCAATTCTGTTCCATTGGTCTATCTGTCTGTCTCTGTACCAATACCATGCAGTTTTTATCACTATTGCTCTGTAATACTGCTTGAGATCTGGGATAGTGATTCCCCCTGAAGTCCTTTTATTGTTGAGGATAGTTTTAGCTATCCTGGGTTTTTTGTTATTCCAGATGAATTTGCAAATTGTTCTGTCTAACTCTTTGAAGAATTGGATTTGTATTTTGATGGGGATTGCATTGAATCTGTAGATCGCTTTTGGTAGAATGGCCATTTTTACTATATTAATCCTGCCAATCCATGAGCATGGGAGATCTTTCCATCTTCTGAGATCTTCTTCAATTTCTTTCTTCAGAGTCTTGAAGTTCTTATCATACAGATCTTTCACTTGCTTGGTTAAAGTTACACCGAGGTACTTTATATTATTTGGATCTATTATGAAGGGTGTCATTTCCCTAATTTCTTTCTCGGCCTGTTTCTCTTTTGTGTAGAGGAAGGCTACTGATTTATTTGAGTTAATTTTATACCCAGCCACTTTGCTGAAGTTGTTTATCAGCTTTAGTAGTTCTCTAGGGAACTTTTGGGATCACTTAAATATACTATCATATCATCTGCAAATAGTGATATTTTGACTTCTTCTTTTCCGATCTGTATCCCCTTGACCTCCTTTTGTTGTCTGATTGCTCTGGCTAGAACTTCAAGAACTATATTGAATAAGTAGGGAGAGAGTGGGCAGCCTTGTCTAGTCCCTGATTTTAGTGGGATTGCTTCAAGTTTGTAAGAGAATTTCTTAACTGTTGTTTACAAACATGCTCATATTAGCTCGGTGACAGGTACAAAGCTGGTATAATTCACATCCATCTGTGCTTCCTAACTCCCCTGTTTTATCAGTCTCCTAGTCAAAAGTGGCCTTTATGGTTGGAGATATGTCATTCCCAGTGAGATTTTTAGATATCAGTCCCTTAAGTATTACTTCAATTTTGATTTAATGTGAAATTTTATTTAACATTATTTTTAATTTTAGCTGTATTTAGAGTTATGGTTACATAAACATTGATTAAGCCATGAACACTCCATATTAATTTTTTTGTCTGAAATATTTGAAATTTCAGATGAAAATATAGCATTCAGAATGATGTCCTCATATACTGATTTATTATTTTTGCCCTTGGGTTTGAATGACCTCTGAATGGAAGTTTTGGGTCTCAGTTATGCTTACTAAAACTGCTCCATAAAGGTTTTTTCTAATTTTATACTACACATGAGCTGAGGGGATTTTATGTAAAATTGTATAGGTTCTTTCCTGTTTTATCTGTTGAGCAAAGTACTTTTAGAAGTCTAGGTACTTTCTGAAGAATATATTTTTCATGTGGAGGTTTCACTGATAAGCATGACCTTTTCAACTGAGAAGCAGAACCAAGAGTCTTGGAAAGTGCTGTGAAAGGAGACCATAGCAAAAGTACCAGGCGTTTTTCAGGTTTCAAGATAGGGATGAGCAGCACTTCAGGGCACTGGGAAGGAAATAGGCATATTCCCTTGGAGGCTGTTTTGATGGTGTACCAGTTCACAGAGGTGCTTTTTTTTTAAAAAAAAAATAGAAATTCGGTTCAATTCCCATAACACATGGTAGCTGATAACCAACCTTACTGTCAGTTTTGGATCCTGATTCCTTTTTCTCAGTGCAGTTGTCAAGTGACACAAAGAACACATATATCTGCTCTGAAAACAAACCCCAGCTAACATAAGAATCTTTTGAGAAAGTGCAGTTAAAAAGGATGGTAAAATTTTTGTTCCATGTTTTATCTCTCTATAATTGATTGTGTAAAATCTATTTTACATAATCTCAAGATTTTCCTAATGATTATGTGATTGACTTTTTATGTAAGAATTAATGTTAGACACTAGCTACAAACCACTGAACTGAGAAAAGGACCCCTGTTGGAAGAACTAGAGAAAGGATTGAAAGAGCTGAAGGCCCTTGCAACCCCATAAGAACAACAATGTCAACCAACCATAGATTCCAGGGACTAAACCACTGCTCAAAGACTGTAAATGGACTGACCCAGGGCTCCAAGTGCATATGTAGAGGAGGTAGGCCTTGTTGGGCACCAGTGGAAGGAGAAGCCCTTGGTCTTGTCAAGGTTGGACCCTCAGTGCAGGGGAGAGTAAGTGTGGGTGGATGGGGGGAACCCCCTTATGGGGAAAGGGGAGGGGATGGGGTTGCTTATGTCCAGGAAACCAAGAAAGGGAATAGTATTTGAAATGTAAATAAAGAAATATATCCAATTTAAAAAAAAACAAATCCAAATTTTCCCCAATGGTGGGGGAGGAGACTTAATGTTAGAGAAAGTGTAGTTTACCTAACTGTGACTGATAAACTTTTCCACAATCTGGATTGTTTTTCCATTGTTATCGTCTATTGTATTCCTCAGGCCAATAGGCAATAATTCTACTATTCTAATTTTAATATGAATTTTTATTCCAATTCTGGATGCTTTGGAACTCTGCCTTCTTAAAATTCCTTGTCACTCTCACATTGGAAAATAGAATTTTCAAAAATGATTCACCTGCTGAAACAAGTTGTTTACCATCTTTACATAAGAAAACCTGCTTTTAAGTTGTGCATCTATGTTCATTGAGACGATGCTAGTGGTTGAACATGCTTGTGTGGAGGAGGGCTACTGATTTATTTAAGATAACTTTGTATCCAGCCACTTTGTAAAATATTTATCAACTGTAATTTTCTGGGAGAATTTTTGAGCTCATTTATGTATAGTGTCATATCATCTGAAAATAGTGATATTTTGATTTCTTCCTTTCCAATTTGCATCCTATTCATCTCCTTTAGCTGTCTTATTGCTCTTGGTAGAACTTCAAGTCCTACATTGAGGAGATATTGGGAGAGTGGATAGCTTTGTCTTATCCCAGGTTTTAGTGGAAATGCTTCAAGTTTTTTCCATTTAATTTGACATGGGGTATTAGCTTGCTCTATATCACCTATATTGTGTTTAGATATGACCACAATATCTCTTCTCTCTCCAAACATATAAAAGTGTTACATTTTGAAACTCAAGACGGATGATCAAAATGTGAAGGCTTTCTCCTTCTTTAAAAGGGGAACAAGAATACCTTTTTTGACAGGGAAGAGAGAGGGTGGCAAAGATTAAACAGAGACTGAAGAACACCCATTCCCTTAGAGTTTGATAGTGCCCAGGAGAAAAATCATTTGTGGCCCATACCTATAGAGCCACCCAATTAGACAAATGATGGATGAAAGAAAGAAGTGCCTTGGAGACCCTCATTGCAGGAGCCGGATGTAGATCGATCCTGAGTGAAAAATGTACCTGCTTGATCTGGTGTTCATGGCTGTGCCTCACCACTCATGAGAGAAAGACGTGGGTAGCAGGTAAGAGTTTTCTGTCTTATTGAGAATGGGCAAAAAATATCTAAGGAAGTGGTCTTTATCAAAGACCTTAAGGCTTCTCTCAGGGAAAGGGGAGTAAGAGTTAAGAAAAAGGATCTCATTAAATCTGTTTGTCTTTGTGTCAGAAACTTGTCCTTGGTTTATTATTGAAGGACCAGAAATTAGCTCCTATAGTTGGGACAAGGTTGGAAAGTGTTTAAATGACTTATTGTAAGAAAAAGGATCCGAGGTGGTTCCGATTCAGGACATAGCGTCTGTGTGTTTGTATCTTTGTGTTTTGTGCCTGCTAAACTCTGTGTCTGTATTTGCTACTCTGGGTCTGTATTTACTTTCGAGTTCTGGAGTTCTGGTTTTGCAGTTGCTCCCATCTTGGGCTGAGAGGGAGGCTCGTGTCTCAGGAGAGACTCAAATGTGAGTGGTAGATGTGCCAGGGGCTCACCGATTGTGCTGCCCTGGGAGACATCCCAGGAGGTGAGAAGGGACCCCAGGGACTACTGGGAGATTCCCATCTGGGTGCCTGTGAGGATTCAGTGATTCTCCTGGATTGGAGAAAAGACCCACCTCCCAGCCGTCTGTATTTCCAGAGTAGTCTTTGTCTGAGTGTCTTAGGTCTTTGTTTTCTGTTACTTGTGATTTTGACAATGGGAAGATTCTGGTTGGGAAGGAGGAGTGATGTGGAACCCATTCCCCTTCATCTGTTTTTGGTGAGCTCATGGAAGCTTCCATCTGAATCAGTTTGGTTTTGTGGCAACCTTGCAGAGGCTGCTTGTTCTTTTGTTTTGTGCATACTTTTGGGTTTTTTTTGTCTGTTAATCTTTTGATTGTCTTTCTGTATGACTGAATGCTATTTGCCCTCTTCGGCGGACCTCTATTTTATGGACTCTCTTCTCGTTTTCTCACCATCCCACTTGAGATGCTTGCTAGTAGCTTTTACAGGAAATCTATAATGCTCACATGAGGAGTGTGCTTTAGAAGCAAGAATTTCATGTTTGCCCTGGGTTCCATCGGGATAGGTGTGGGCATAGGCTTGATTTCTATTGCAAATGATGTAACATTGCATATGTTAGTATTCCTAACACTTCTTGGGACTGTGCCTCAGGGATCACAACCTGTATAAGGTTAGAAGTTCTAAAAGGCAGTCATGACCTTTGTGTGTAGGTTCAGATAGTGTCCAGATTGGAATTCTGATGCTAAAGACTTAGTAAGACACAAAAGAGAGTTGAGAATTACTTATGGCTATCTTAAGGGTGAGTCTAGGTGCTGCAAGGGCAGCTACAAGGACATCTGCAACACAAGGCTTATGGAGAATTCAGAACTGCCACTGACTTAGATATAAAAAGATTAAAAAGACTTTTTAGCTGATCTCCAAGAATCCCTAACCTCCCTCTCAGAGGTAGTCCTTCAGAATACGAGAAGATTTGACCTGATATTCCTTAAAGAAGGAGGTCTGTGTACTACACTACAAGAAGAATGTTACTTCTATGTAGACCATTCAGGAGTAATTAAAGACTCCATGAGTAAACTTAAAAAAGGATTAGACAAAAGACAGAGAGACAGAGACCATCAGGGATGGTTCGAGAGCTGGTTTAGTAGATCTCCTTGGATGACTACTCTGATGTCTTCCCTTATGGGACCCTTCTTAATTTTGCTTCTGTTTCTGATTATAAGTCCATGTGTGTTAAATAAACTAGTTACCTTCATTAGAGAAAGAGTAAGTGCTGTTCAGATTTTGATGTTACGTCAGCAATATCATGTTTTAATTTAGTTCTATGATTCAAACTAGCCACTAGAAGAAGTGGGGAATGAAAGGTAGAAGTTTTAAGGTTGCCCCCCTCCACCCAGACAAAGGTTCAGAGTAGAAGAAAAAACTGGTTAGGCCCTGGAATTGTATGTTTCAGGAAGCTTCTCCTAGGACTATAGAATAGGTAATTACATCAGCGGGTTCGGCAACTCTCTCCCAGGAACTAGCTGATCTTAAAGTTAGATTAAAATCTTAGAGAACAATCTTGAAAAGCAGGAAGCTTCTCCCAGGAACTAGCGTACCATAAAGTTAAATAATATTGAGAAGCAGGAAGCTTCTCCCAGGAACTAGCGGACCATAAAGTTAAACAATCTTGAGAAACAGGAAGCTCCTCCTTGTGATCTTTCACTGGTATTCTCGACATTTTCCAATGATGTCCTTCCTACCCCCTTTTCCCCAACAGCAGTGTTTTGGCAGCAATACCCTCTTTACTGGATACATTTACCTGCCTCCTCAACTAGGGTCCTTCCCACCTATCCCTTGCTGGTGGCACAAATCATACGTCTTGGAAGAGAACAGTCCCATAAGCTCTTTGGAAGGAACCTGGATGCTTTAATCTTAACCTATAGCCCCTCCCAGGTCTCTTGGCTCAGTCAACATGTAGACGAATGGACAATTAGCTGCATTGCCTTTCAAATACAATGATAGATAATCATTACCCCTCAGATAAGTTGATATAGTTTTTTCACAAAATTACAGTCCCAGTGGTCTTTCCAAAGGTAACACGTGATCACCCTATGCGGGAGTCTGCTTTGTCTTTACAGATGGCTCCTCTAATGGATAAGCCACATTTTCCATTGATGGTCAAATACGACAGTTCTCTACCCCTTTAGATTCTGCTCAGCTGGTAGAGCTTCAAGCTATCCTTGCAGTATTTCGTGTGCTGCCCAATGCACCCTTTCACCTATATACAGATAGCTCATATCTTGCCTTTTCTATCCCCCTGTTAGAAACAGTGCCCTATATTTGGCCTACCACCAATGCTGCCCCCCTGTTTGCCACCTTACAAAAGTATATTCAGAGGCGTTCTTGCCCCTTCTTTGTGGGACACATCCGAGCACATACCGGATTGCCAGGCCCCTTGGTCGATAGTAATGATGCTGTTGATCGCCTCAATGATGCTGTTGGCCCAGGGGGCCGTCTCTACGCCCCTTACACTTGCCCAAAAAGCACAGGACTTACATCACCTTAATGCACAAACCCTTAGGATTAAATATAAGATCACCCGTGAACAGGCTCGCCAAATAGACTGTAATTGCAAAGGCTGCGTGACCCTACTGCTTGACTCCCACCTAGGGGTCAACCCCCGTGGGCTGGATCCTGGAGAGCTCTGGCAAATGGATGTCACCCATCTTCCCTCCTTTGGTCAATTAAAATATATTCATGTCACCACTGATACCCTTAGTGGCTTTACCTATGCACCCCTGCAGAAAGGGTGGCCACCAAACTTGTAATAAGTCATGTTCTGGCTTGCCTCACAGTTTTACCTCAACCTAAGATTGTTAAAACAGATAATGGATCTGGATATACTAGCTCTAACTTTAAAGACTTTTGTTACCAACTCGGAATTAAACATGTCACGGGCATTCCTTATAATCCTCACTGACAGGGTATAGTTGAAAGAGCTCACCAAACCCTTAAAAATATGATCCATAAATTACAGTCAAATGGGGGAATATTATTCCCCCTCTCTGGTAATCACAAAAATTTAATAAATCATGCACTCTTTGTCCTTAACTACCTTGTCGTGGAAAAGAATGGAAAAACTGCAGCAGACCGCCTGTGGCACCCCCATAATACTTATGATTATGCACGAGTCCTATGGAAGGACCCATTAACATCCCAATGGTATGGCCTTGCTCTGGTCCTCATTTGGGGACGTGGATCAGCCTGCACTTATGATTCAAAGACTGGGGGTGCCCATTGGCTACCTGAGCACCTTGTTAAGATCTTTAACCCAAATCTAACAAGAGGAACCACAAAAGCCAAACCAATGTCAGTCCTGAGAAAGCACTCCAGGGTCTTATTTACCTTACAGGAGGATGCCATCCTGTACTAGGTAGTACACAGATGAAAAAGGATCTCTAAGTGCCAGGACTTTTCCTGAACAGACAATGATACTCGTTAGTTTTATTAACAGTTATGTGCCTGCCAGCCATCACAGCAAAGATGATCACTCATATTCTGAAAATTCAAAATCAAATATATCACCATATTAAAAAATTCTTGTGGTACTGGAGTAATGCCATCAGTGTGTCACGCCCACCTCGTCCAGCAAGGAAGACACAACAGTGTCGGATTCTTCTCAACAGCCTTTATTGCAGGAACACCTCATTGTTGATATGGGGACCCCAAGCAACAAAGGTACTAGCCCTATATACAAAACAGGCTATGGCTGTATATTTGTCCTCTAGGGATTGGTGGAGCATGAAATACCTCATTAGCATAAATATCACCCCGGCCTTGTAGATGCTGGAGGTATGCCAACACATGTGCTGTAAGGTTGTTTACCACAAACGACCACCGGATGTCAGCGCCATCTTTTTATCTATATGTGCCGCTCCCTACAACTCCTCCTTTTTTGTTTTATAAAAAGCCATTAGATGGAGGTAGTGGTCTGAGAGAGATCAGACATGTCTCACAGAGTGCCCAGCTCGGCCATGGCGAGTCACTCTTGCAGTTAGGACTGCACCCCAATGGCGAGAAATGAACTTATGCTGTAACACACCGTTCTGGGCTATACGTGTGTTTTTATTGGGGGAGAAACTGGGCAGAGGAGCATTTGACCAGCCCGTATGTTTAAACGGGGTGTAGCCACCTCTGTCTATGACTGGTCTAGATCAGGGTGTCTCGTCAATATTGTCATTGCTCCTGTCTTAGGTCGTTTCTCTTGGAGACTCAGCCTTACCAGTCATAGGGTTACCCTATCGCCACCAGGCCCCGTGTCTTAGGTTGGTCCGAGCCTGAGCTAAGTTGCCTGTCTCTGGATACAATGACTGCACATGACAGTGACAAAATATGATCTAGGGCGAACTCTTAATTTTTCAAAGAGGCCAGCCATATGTTGGGAGAAGCACCATTTTCGATGGCAACCATAGCCTGGTAAACAATCGCTTTGTGTCTGGCATGCTCTCTTTTTAAACGGCAGAAGAGCCAGAGACATACTCCACATCCCAAGAGGACAATGCCCCCCCCCAGGCAAACATGCCAGCCCATTCTTTAAAAAAGGAGAAAGCATGGGTAATCCATGAGGTGAAATCTCCAAACGTGATAGGTTCCAATCTAGTGTTGTTAAGGACAGCAATCTGCATCAGCAATTGTCTCGATAGTTGCTCTGCTTTCATGGACCAGTTTCCTTTCAGATAATTCGAGATTTCTTTGCTCTGTTGAGAATACTGAGAAAAATTAGCTTGCAAAGGAGTAATGCATAAACCTCTAAGGGAGGAAACACAGGACAGCTGTGTCATATGATATAATGCTTCAATTTGTTCTTGGATTAAATCTATCTGTTGATTAGCTAATAGAAAGCCAGATGCCAAGTGGGCATTAAATTCTTCTTGTATCTCTAGTGCCACTGCGGTTCTTTCCACAATCTGATTGATAGTCTCAGCCATCTGTACTTGATTAGTCATAGCAATTGCAGCTGTAGTTGCTGCAGCGGCTGATAGTACAATGGCTGAAATTATAGCTGCCGTAATACCAAAATCCCTTTTGGTTCTTAGTAAATGAAGTATGGGAAAGTTATCTGGATTTGCTTCCACAGGGATTGGCACAAAGGAGGGAATCTTGACCATCACTGCGGGATCATTGGTGCCATTCCAGCATTCAGCTAAATAGCAGACTACATCAGAGTTATTACAATTTGAAGCATCATCGCTTAGTGCTTATCAGAAAGAAGAAAGGTGGTCTAACACATACTGAAGCACCAACGGCAGTATCATTTGCTAAAAGTCCATTAATCTTTACATTTACTAAACTGGTTTTGTTATTTGTTCTAGTGGCTGAAATATTATACAATGTAAAGTCTTCACCTAATAATCGGGCAAAAGGAATTAGAGATGTGTATGCTCCCTGCTCATTTGATAATACCCATTGATACCAAGGCCAAAAATTATGCTTGCCAGTAATTGCTATGAACTGGCATGAGTACTGGCCAGGATCTGGCAATAGCCCACAGAGTGAGTCAATCAACCTGCATTACCATTCCCAGCAATAATAGAGTGCGTAGTTCCATTGTCAGGAGTAGCAGGAGGCAGTTTGAGAGTCAAATGCTCAGGCACCCAAATTGGATTGTCTTGATTCTGTGGAAAAACACAAACAGCTCCCCTAGATCTCGAAATCACGGGATCTGGGCCATACCATTCACCAGTTAAGACATCCTTCCACTTTACTTCTGCATTAGTCATAGGTGTAGTAGCAGCATGGTGATCCGCAGCAGAGCGGCCATGCGCATCCAAAATTAAGAAATTTAGAGTAAACAAAGCTAAAGAAAGTTGTTCTTTTGGCGTTTGGCCACTGGCAATTCCCTCTTTTTGTTTTTGTATAAGCTCTTTTAAGGTACGATGTGCTCTTTCCACAATTCCTTGACCCTGGGGATTGTATGGTAATCCAGTAGTATGCTCGACCTGCATTGTTTGGCAAAATGCCTGAAAGGACTTTGCAGTATAGGCAGGTCCGTTGTCTGTCTTGAGACTATCAGGCTTTCCCCAGGCTGCCCACGCCTCTAAGCAATGACTAATGGCATTATGAGCCTTTTCACCAGTCATCATTGTGGCATGTATAATACCGGAACAGGTATCAACAGAAACATGAGCATATTTTAAATTTCCAAATTGAGATATGTGTGTGACATCCATCTTCCAAATTTTTAGCAGAATCAGACCATGAGGGTTAATTCCCACCTGAGGAGGGTGGTGAAATTGAACACAATTCTGGCAATGTAATACCACATCATGAGCTGCAGCTCTAGAGATTTTAAATTTTTGTTGAAGAGTGAAGGCAGGAACATGAAACTTTTGATGAAATTCTCTAGTGAAATCAACTGGAGCAGCATGAAAAATAAACTCTCTACGAGTACTAGCATCCACCAGGGCGTTATTGCTGGCCATGGGACCAGGCAAATTAGTATGGGCTCGAATATGTTGTATGAAAAATTTATTTTTTCTGGCCCAAATCAATTTTTGTAATTCTAAAAGAATTTGACATACAGTACTAGTTGACCTAATTGGCCCTGCAATTTCAAGTGAGCGCACAGTGTTAACTACATAAGCAGAATCAGAAATTAAATTAAAAGAATCATGAAATCTTTTAAAAACTTAAGCTGAGAATCCCCTTTCAGGATCTCAGTAGCAGCCCTTTATCAAACTGTCTCAGTGGGCTAAATGCCCATGGAAAAGAAAACATTAATCCTGACCTTGGCCACAGCCAAAGCCTGAATTCTAAATTTTGACTGGCAAAACAAAGTTCTTCACAGTTTGCTGTAGACTTTTTCTGAAACTACTTCAGGGGCTCCCCTGTCCCCAAACCTGGCGCATTTTGACCATAGGGGCAGAAACTGGCTGCTGAGGGGATAGGATCAAAGGCACTCTCCATGTCAATGATGACCAACGGGAAAGGTAACTTAATGTTGGAGATCAACTCCTCTCTTGGAATAAGGCCAGCAGATAAGGTAGGCTCCCTTAAAGAACTTCTCTTAATGAACACTCTCCTTCTGTGAGCAAGTGTTGAAGGTCAGGCCACTAAAGGCAGCAACTGGAATTTTTTTTTCTCTGACCCTGTTCTTTGAGGGATGGATAAATTCCTTTCTTGTTCTTGTTTTCCTTAGAGTCCTCCCTCGCCTCGCTCTCAGCCTTTTCAGATCATTCCTCCTGTAGCATTTCTAACGCAGCCTGTCCCTTTTTTATAGCCTGCTGACAGCATTTCTGATCTTCTAGGCAGCTACGCACTAAGCGCCATAATGGTCGAACCCCCCACCTTCAAGGTTCCTTGCTCCCAAGCAAAATCTAAATCCTTCCCCAGCTTATCCCAGCTGCCCACCTGTGAGATTCCCAGAGACAGCGAACCAAGGTGCAATGGCATCGCACTCACTAAGAAATCTCTCTATAGTGCTTCTTTTCATCCTAAGCCTTTTTCTTTCAAACAGCTCTTGAAGAGCCAGAAAAATTGGGTGAGACTGAGAAGTCCCCATGCTCGCTACCAGGGCTCCACGGCTAGTTTCACTGCCCCCTACTGTGTGGGCTGTGAGCACAAGCACAGATAAAACACTATGCTTCAAAAAATAACGTTGGCTATCAACCAACACACCGCCACTAGAGCGGGGTCCATAAAATTAAATTTCCTTTCAATTTTAAGCTTATGCTGACCAAGAAGCTCCTGAAGAGCTAACAGGAGCGGGGTGGAGTGTGAGTTTCCCATGCTCTACGAGCTTATTTACGATCGATTTACAAGCAGGGTGGGCTGACGTGTTTATTCACACACGATCTTGTATCTCATCATTAGTGGGCTCTTCCCAGCAAATGCACTCATGCCTGGGACGGTGGCAATTCAAACAGTAACAACATCACCACACAAAAAGGGTAAAAGACAAAAGTGCTAGTCCGACCCACAGGGGATCAATTGGGGAAAACAACATTGCTGCATTCCACAAACCTTTTTGCCTCTAAACCAAGGCTTTCATCATCCCTGCTTACTCCAGAGAACTTTATTGTCCCTACTTGGGAACTTTATTGTCCCTACTTGGGAGCTTTATTGTCCCTTATCTGGGAGCTTTATTGTCCCTTATCCAGGAGCTTTATTGTCCCTTACATGGGAGCTTTATTGTCCCTTATCCGGGAGCTTACCGACGTTGCCATCTTGAGGTCAAAGAGTTCTGAATCCATGCGGATGTCCACGGGTCCCTGTATGGACCACCAGTTGTCACGCCCACCTCATCCAGCAAGGAAGACACAACACCGTCGGGTTCTTCTCAACAGCCTTTATTGCAGGAACACCTAATTGTTGATATGGGGACCCCGAGCAACAAAGGCACTAGCCTTATATACAAAATAGGCTATGGCTGTATATTTGTCCTCTAGGGATTGGTGGAGCATGAAATACCTCATTAGCATGAATATCACCCCGGCCTTGTAGATGCTGGAGGTATGCCAACACATGTGCTGTAAGGTTGTTTACCACAAACGACCACCGGATGTCAGTGCCATCTTTTTATCTATATGTGCCGCTCCCTATATTAGTGGAAATAATCCATGGTCTTATGTGATCTCAGCCTTTACTGTCACCTTAACTAAATTTAGAGTCACCCAGGAAACATGCTGCTAGACATATGTATGAGGATACTTCCTCAGATTTTCAGTTGAGAATGGAACACAAACCCTAGACCTATACAGCACAAAACAGTGGGCTGTGGACATGGACTTAATAAAATGTGGAAAGTAAGCTGACCAGCACCATGCCTCTCTCCTACTTCTTTACTGCTGACACAATGTGACCATTCACACTCATGCTCCCATCATCATGCCTTTCTTGCTACGAAGATTTGTATCTCTCTGGAACAAGGAGTCTGTCCTATACAAAGTCTTGCTTAAGTGGCTATTGTCTGCTCTATCATCTGTCTGTCTGTTGGTCTTTCTATCTTTCATGTATATATGTATGTATGTATGTATGTTTATATGTATCTATCTATAATTTATCATTCTTGTTGTATGAGTGTATGGGTATGAGTTTGGAGGTCAGAGCAAACCTTTCAGGAATTGGCTATCTGCTTCCAATGAGAGGGTCCATGGGATGGAACTCAGATCACCAGAATTGTGGGGCAAGCACTTTTACCTTAACAGTCATTTTATTAGACCATGTGGTAGACTCTTTCCTCCATAGATGCATGTGTAGAAAAGACACAAGAATCATGTGTTTGAATTTGTTCTTCATGCTGAAAATGTCTCATTGCGTATGTAAACATTTAAAAATCTTGAACACTAAAGGAGATCTAGTCTAAAGCAGTGCAGACCAGGGACAGTGGGCCTGGTGTAGCATCCTTTGGTCTGCCTGGGCTATATGGCACAATATCAGGGACTGAGATGTTAACCCAAGTCAAATATAAATGCTACTAGTTCTGGATGCTGATGTTCAATGTCAGGCATTGGTGATCTGGCTTCTGAAGGTTTCCCTCTTTGCTTCTAGAAAGCCACCATCTAACAGTTTCCTACACGATATCTTGGTGCTTGTTGTACCTTGCTGAAGTTTGACAGAAAATCAGTGTTAGAGGAGTGGGGCCAGATCATTACCTCCTAAGGCTATTCCTCCAGATACAGCCATGTGCTTTGGAGTTTAGACCTTGGACACACAGGTTGTGGGTGTGGTGGTATGGTTCAATCCATGTGCATCTCTCTTCTCTGTAGGGAATGGTTCTGGTGCTTGGTTCATGAATCTGTTTGTGACCACAGAAGTTCCTGTTTTCCAATTGGTTTTTGATTGATCAATAAAGATGCTAACAGCCAACAGGTGGGCAGAAGAGGTGGGAACTCTAGGGTTCCATAGACAGGCTCAGATGCAGGAGGAGGAAAGAAGATTCAGCATGCATCAGAGGGAGAGAGAGCCACTAGCCATGAAATTTCTTGGCCAAGCTTTCTATTTGAAGTCCCCATTGCACTGGAAAATGTTCTGTAGATCAGGTTGGCCACAAGCTCAAGAGGTGCTGCTACCTATGCTACACAATTTCTGGCTTCATTTCTCATTCTTAATGCTGGACACAATCTCCAGTTCAGGTCCCAGCCAGGGGATCTTGAGGACAAATCCTTTAGATACTACAGGGGTAAAGTCAGCAGCACCCTGGGTGGCTGTGGCCATAGACAGTTAAAATGAGTTACTGCTCATCAGTCTGTGGCCCCTTCTTGTAATTCTAAACAGAGACTGCAATGTCTCCTCCATTTCTCACTGGCTTTGGCCTAGATGATGAAAGATAGCTCCAGGTGCCACACAATATACTCACATTCACAATGTTGGGAGAAGTGTTTCTGAAACCACTCTGTGCTACTGCTATTTAGGCTGAAATGCTCAGAGCAAGACAAGAGCCAGGCAGAGGAAAACCTTGGGTTGTGCCAAAATGTGAATCCCTAGAACATCGCAGCAACACAGAGTACTTGTCTTAGAAGAAGTAAATAATGTTGGAATGAATGCTACAGAATGAACTGGGAAGAGACAAGAAAACAAAAACACAACAAACAATTTAAAAAAACTAGAGTAAGGTAGTGAATGTCCCTCCCCACATACCTGTAATGATAGCAATGGAGAAGGTGAGGTATGAGGATCATGATGTCAACTTCAACACTGGCTTCTACAAAAGAAAGAAATATAATATAATATAATTAATATAATATAGTATAATAGACACAGACACACCTGAGAGCATAAGTAAGACCAAATCTCCTTCACCATGCTACCTGCCTGGTGGCTTCAGGACACACAAAGGCAGAAGTCATCTGGGACAGACACTTCCCGTTTCTGTCTGCACTTGGAGATGAAATGCTCCTACAGCTATCTGTACCCAAATCCTGTGGGGGAGAGAGCTGAACTCAAAAGTGCTGACAATCCTGAGAGCTCAGGGGAGACTGCCACTTCTGCTCATGTTCCAGGCCCAAGAGCCACCTCCCTAGTGCCATCTGGAGACTGTAACCTAGAAACAGTCAGGGGCAGGACTCTTCCAGTTTCTGCTTGCATGGAGAGTTGACAGTGAGTCACTAGAAGCGTCTACATACCTGAGAGCAGATGTAAGAGCAACTCGTTTGCTCCAAGTGACAAGCTTGGAGGCTTCAGGTTATACAAACCCAAGAGCACCTCTCTGTTCCCAAATCTGGCTGGAAGAAAACAGAACTACAGGAGTGCTGACACATAGGCTTACCAGAGGGTTAAGCCACTGTCAGAGACAGCAAGACAAGCTAAAACCAGAGACAACCTGATTTTGAGAGGCAAGCACAGGAAATTAAGCAACAGATACTAAGATTACTTGGCATCATCAGAGCCCAGTTCTCTCACCAAAGCAAATACTGGATATCCCAACACAGTGGAAAAGCAAGATTTGGATTTTAAATCACATCACATGATGAAAAGAGGACTTTGAGAAGCACATAAATAACTCTCTTAAAGAAATACAGGACAACACAGGTAAATAGGTAGGATTACTTAAAGAGGAAACAAAAAATTCCCTTAAAGAATTACAGGAAAACACAAACAGGTGAAGGAATTGAACAAAACCATCCAGGATTTACAAATGGAAATAGAAACAAAACAGAAATCACAAAGGGAGACAACCCTGGAGATAGAAAACCTAGGAAAGAGATCCAGAGTCATGAACACATGCATCACAAACAGAATACAAGAGATAGAAGAGAGAATATCAGGTGTAGAAAGTACCATAGAAAACATTTACACAACTGTCAAAGAAAATGTGAAATGCAAAAAGCTACTAACCCCAAAAAATCCAGGGAATCCAGGACAGAAGGAGAAGTTCAAACCTAATGATAATAGGTATAGAATAGAGCGAAGATTCCCAAAATAAAGGACCAGTAAATATCTTAAACAAAATTATAGAAGAAAAGTTCCCTAACCTAAAGAAAGAGATGCCCACAAACATACAAGAACCTTACAGAATTTGAAATAAATTAGACCAGAAAAGAAATTCCTCCAGACACATACTAATCAAAACACCAAATGCACTAAATAAAGAATATTGGAAGCAGTAGGAGAGGAAGGTCAAGTAACATATAAAGGCAGGACTATCAGAATTTCACCAGACTTCTCACCAGAACTCTGTCTGCCTCTTAAGTGCCGAGGAAAGGTCCATCTCACGATGCTTTCTTCTGTCGTAGAAACAAGGTCCCATGTAGCACGGGCTGACCTCCAACTCAACACTTTTGACTCTACTTCCCAGTACAGAGATAATTTGTATGAACCTAGTTTACTTATGAGCTGGATAAAGAGTAGGAGGTTACACAAGTTTCCTTGTCTGAGAAAGCCTCATTCCAAATTGTTGAAAGACCAGTTGGTCATGAAGGAGTTCTGCAATACAATACAGCATAGGCACATTTGCAGTGCAGCTGGAGGCTAGACCCAGGTGCCTGCATGCCACAGGGTGGACATTTTAAGAAAGGTCTGAAAGGTGATCAGAGTACAGATCTATGAAATCACAGGTACAATTCTAAAGGATACCCCAGGTATAGGTGAAGGTGTCAGGAGCTTGGTGTGCAAGCAACATTCAGGATGAGACCATGGGCTGAGCATAGTGCAGGGTGAGGGTGGAGCGATGCAGCTCACAGTCTGGGAGGATTCAGAGCAAGGTAGGACATGTTTTTATAGGATTCCTCCTTGATGCTGAGATGTGAAAGGAAGCATGGACAGCAAGAGAGAAGTTCTAAATTCTAGAGTTGTATTAAGGAATTTCTAGAGAATGTACTAGCTGTCAGTACATGCAATATGTGAAAGGGAGGCAAAGTCAAGTTTGAGCCCAAGGCATAGGGTGACTTAGTACATTCACGAGGCTGCCAATAACAGATATAGAAGTAGGGGCTAAACTGAGGTTGGAAGTGGAAACCAGGACCTTTGTTATTGATGTGAGATGAGGACACTTTTTAAAATTTTCATTTTATTTAATATATTTTCATGTAATTTTTTTTTCTTTTTTTCGGAGCTGGGGACCGAACCCAGGGCCTTGCGCTTGCTAGGCAAGTGCTCTACCGCTGAGCTAAATCCCCAACCGCTGTAATTTTTTTTTTTAAACTTGGAGTGAAACACTTTTTGTTTGCTTGTTTGTTTGTTTTATTGCCATTTCAGCTTGGGTCTTACTAAGCAGCGTTGTTTGGCCTGACGATTGCTATGTAGAACAGGCTGGTCTTCAATGAAGAGAAATCTGCCAACATACCTCCCTCCCACAACCCCGCACTAGTGTTGGGATCTAAAGCAAGTACACCCAAGCAAGATTTCCTTCATATTTAGATATAGGTCATCCTATGTATTCTAGGCTAGCCGGCAAATGAAGATCCTCATGTCTCAGATCATCTACCAAGTGTGAGGTGTCACCTACTCTGTGCCTTGAATTTTATTTTTTTAAAGAGTCTTATCAGATTTGCCTTATCCAGGGTTGTTACATGCCACCAAACACTCTCAGTTGTCAGAGTAGGTGAGATGAGTGGCCTGATTTCCCAGCCATTCTCAGTGTTGTTTTTAGGCCCAGGTAAGAGGATATGTTAGTTTATACCAAGGGCTGAATAGAGATGGCTCAATAACTTAGAGTACTAGATGTTCTTGTAAAGAACCTGGCTTTGATTTCCAATACCTACAAGGCATCACACACTGTGTAGGGACAGAGCAAGCATGACAATGCCACCACTCCTCCGTCTTGTACTGTTGATGAGGCCATTAAAGGTTTTGCTTGAATTTTATCTCCTTAAAGAACCCTTTGAAAATCTCTCAACTTCATTTTCAGGAACCCAAGTTCAGCAAATGGCAGATGACTTATCTCAGCCTGTTTGTGCTGGAATCCCCCCTGCCTAACTGCTTATCTTAAATTCTATTAGATAATGCTTACTTCTGTAAGGATTCCACTTCAGCTGCCTCATGTGAAAATCTGGTGCTCAGAACACTCAGTGTACTTGGTAGTTCAGCTTCCTTACCCAGGGTTAGGAGTCTGTGTGTTATCCCTGATTTTGCTGTAACAAATTAACTCAATGATTTTGGTCCTAATTTAAATCAAGCATTTACTAAATAATAAATACATATCAAGATTAGGAAAACTGGTTCTCTATGAGTTGTTATTATTTGCCCTGCTGCATTTTCTTTCCAGGGTCTATCTATCTATCTATCTATCTATCTATCTATCTATCTATCTATCTATCTTGGTGTTTCTAACCACTTATTGAACTCAGTTTTCATATCCTATATTGTCCTCTTTTCCTTCAGGCATCTGCTATTTTGTTCTTGCCCAGGAACCATTTGGTTCCTCTCTACTTTGAGTTGATTTACATGGTCTACAGGCTTTGACCTCTTTGATCATACCTCAGGTTTTTCAGTTCTGTATCTTGGATATCATGTAAATTGCCCTGATTAGGGGATACATAAAGGTTTGTGGTTTGAGCCAATGACAGTTCCCGTTAGTTTTAATTTGTTTTGGGAATTTGAACTGTGTGTCAGAGTTCAGGGGAATTGCTATGTTTTGTGCATTTTTAGACTAGGGTGCTAGACTGGCAGTGTGAGAAGTTAGTCAGGATAAGTCGGTTCTGAAGAGTTCACAACCCAGGTGCAGTATCCTACTGCATCCAATTCTAGTCTAGATTGGCAGCAAGCTTGTTATGAAGCTGTGCAGAGTAGGTCCTGGGCATCTTGACAGCTGCAGTTGTGTGGAAGGCAGCCTGCAACAGAGTTGGAGAAGTGGTTCCTGATGGGGAGGGTGGGCACACCTGCCTAATCAAATGAGATTAAGAAAAAGATAAAATAAAAACCAGTGAACTATCAATCGAGCACACAAGCAAACAAAAATTCAAAGCAACAACAACAACAAAAAAAAATCTGTGAAGAATTGGGAAGCTAACTAATTAAAAGCTCCTGAAGTATGTGGGATTAAAGGAATCATGCATCTCGAACACATGGGCACTGGAGAAAATTTCCTAAACAAAACACCAATGGCTTATGCTCTAAGATCAAGAATCGCCAAATGGGATCTCATAAAACTACAAAGATTCGAGACACCGCCGGAACCTGAAGGGACCGACCGGATAAACAGTTCTCTGCACCCAAATCCCGTGGGAGGGAGAGCTAAACCTTCAGAGAGGCAGACACGCCTGGGAAACCAGAAGAGACTGCACTCTGCCCACATCTCTGACTCCAGAGGAAAACACCAAACGCCATCTGGAACCCTGGTGCACGGAAGCTCCCGGAAAGGGCGGTGCAGATCTTCCTGGTTGCTGCCCCCGGAGAGCTCATAAGCAACACCCCACGAGCAAACTTGAGCCTCAGGACCACAGGTAAGACAAACCTTCCTACTCCAAGCGACCTGCCTAGTGAACTCAGGACACAGGCCCACAGGAACAGCTGAAGACCTGTAGATAGGAAAAACTACACGCCCGAAAGCAGAACACTCTGTTCACATAACTGGCTGACAGAAAACAGGAAAACAGGTCTACAGCACTCCTGACACACAGGCTTATAGGACAGTCTAGCCACTGTCAGAAATAGAAGAACAAAGTAACACTAGAGATAATCTGATGGCGAGAGGCAAATGCAGGAATCCAAGCAACAGAAATCAAGACTACATGGCATCATCGGAGCCCAATTCTCCCACCAAAGCAAACACTGAATATCCAAACACACCAGAAAAGCAAGATCTAGATTTAAAATCATATTTGATCATGATGCTGGAGGACTTCAAGAAAGACATGGAGAACTCCCTTAGAGAAACACAGGAAAACATAAATAAACAAGTAGAAGCCTACAGAGAGGAATCACAAAAATCCCTGAAAGAATTCCAGGAAAACACAATCAAACAATTGAAGGGATGAAAAATGGAAATTGAAGAAATCAAGAAAGAAAACATGGAAACAACCCTGGATATAGAAAACCAAAGGAAGAAACAAGGAGCTGTAGATACAAGCATCACCAACAGAATACAAGAGATAGAAGAGAGAATCTCTGGAGCAGAAGATTCCATAGAAATCATTGACTCAACTGTCAAAGATAATGTAAAACGGAAAAAGCTACTGGTCCAAAACATACAGGAAATCCAGGACACAATGAGGAGATCAAACCTAAGGATAATAGGTATAGAAGAGAGTGAAGACTCCAGCTCAAAGGACCAGTAAATATCTTCAACAAAATCATAGAAGAAAACTTCCTAACCTAAAAGAGATACCCATTGGCATACAAAGAAGCCTACAGAACTCCAAATAGATTGGACCAGAAAAGAAACACCTCCCGACACAAATAGTCAAAACACCAAATGCACAAAATAAAGAAAGAATATTAAAAGCAGTAAGGGAAAAAGGTCAAGTAACATATAAAGGCAGACCTATCAGAATCACACCAGACTTCTCATCAGAGACTATGAAAGCCAGAAGATCCTGGACAGATGTCATACAGACCCTAAGAGAACACAACTGCCAGCCCAGGTTAATGTATTCTGCAAAACTCTCAATTAACATAT